>NW_005841890.1:2989655-3008002 GCF_000455745.1 Alligator sinensis
TATGACTACCCACTAATTTCAGGTTGCTGTGTCCTCAGAGCTATTGATTCTTAATGATACCTTGTGTGTGAGTACAGAGCTCTGATCCCTTCCTTGCTAGTAAGAAGGTTTGAGTTTTTAAAGATATGGATGTTTTGAAAAATATGGAGAATCACCCAAGTGAAGGCTTCCAGCTCCCACTGATTTTAATTGGAATGAGATGCATCACCTGACTTAGATGGTCTGGGAAGTTACGCTAAGCAAACGACTTAGGCAATACCAGGGCTTAAGTCAAAATTTGGGCAATACCAGGGCTTAAGTCAAACTTAAGTCAACACTGTGAGCTAAAAATCTTGCTCAGCAGTTGCTTAATTCTGCAGTCAGCTGAACTCACTAGATGCCTCCTAATTTGTCCTGAATATTCTCCAGCTGCCTTCATATCTATCTCTGCACATGCTCATAACTGCTTTGGCTTCAGCAGCTGGCCACTTTGCTTCTGTCTAGGCCTAATTTGAAGAAAAAAACACTGGGTAGAGAGGTACCTAAATCCCCTGGAGCTCCCCGACCTTCTATATAATAGCTTTGTGGTTACAGCGCCTGCTTAGGAAGTGGAAGACACAAGCTCTATGCCCTGCTTAGTCTAAGGGGACTCAAACCTGAACCACCAAGAAACAGGACAAAGGGAGGGTACTATCCACATCTCTTCCTGAAGCCTGGTCCCTATGTAGAAAGGGAGGCAAGATTCATGGGGCCAAAAGGACAGACTGTTAAGAGCATACAACTTTGGTGAGGTAGAGAGTGTCAGGTGTCCCAAAATGGCACATACAAATTAGACTCCTGGAGAAAGAGCCTTAATTTTTGTAAATGATCCTAGCTCCGTTGATCTCAATGGTGCTATGATAATATGTGCCAGATGAGGACCTGCCCACCCATCTCTGAAATTAAAACTTGCACATGCTTTCTCCTCAGAGGTCAGAGTCATTTACTGTAGGAAGCTAAATTATTCTAATTTCCTCATAGCCATCCTTTTAAAAACTGTCCACTACAAACTCCTAATTTAAGAACCAACTGCTTCCCAGCTGTGAATTGCAAGCTGATTTTTAAATCACTTTAATGCTCTATCTTCTCATCTTAGATAATTTGAGGAAAATGGAAGAGACAGTTAGCACATGTCCATTTTATCTCCTGAATACCTGGAAAGAGAGCTATGTAAACCACAATGAAATACAAAAACTACAACCTAAGAAAATTAGATTCTACAACCACATAATAATAACAGCTGTAATCATGTTGTTAATAACTGATTCATAATTATTTAGTGAATATTATTAACTGAACTTCAGACTTTTCAAGATTTTTCTAGCATTTTACATACCTAACTACTGACAGTGTTATTAATAAGCTTTAAGGCAGGAAAGAAAACAGCAGTGGGGGGACATTTCTTGGTGTACTTAATGGAGCACAGAGCATAAGTTCAACTGTTAGAGCAAGTTGTGACCAACACCATTTGTATTTAAATTCTAAAGGGAAGAATAAATTAGATAGACTTGATTTATTGATGGCTGGTCAAAATATTTGGAGTAGCACTCCTACTTCTAACAAAAAATGGCATAGGGCTTTTGGTGATCATGACTGGCCAGGATCTCAGTACCATGCTGTTAGAATGACGCTGTTAGTATTTAAGTCAACAGGCCCTGATGATGCCCCCTCTATGCGGCACTGGTCAGGCCGAAGCTGGAGTACTGTGTCCAGTTTTGGTTGCCACGCTTCAGAAGTGATGTGGATAACCTGGAAAGGGTTCAGAGGAGTGCCACCCATCTGGTTAAAGGCCTACAGGAAAAACCCTATGTGGACCAATTGGGAGACTTGAGCCTCTTTAGCCTCCACAAGAGGAGGCTGAGAGGTGATCTTGTGGTCACCTACAAACTCACTGGGGGGTCAGCAGGAAGTGGGGGATATGACGTTTACCAGGGAGACAGGGTACCTAGAAACAATGGACATAAGTTAAAAAAGAACAAATCCAGGCTAGACATCAGGAGCCACTACTTCACTGTCAGGGTGGCTAGGATCTGGAACCAACTCCCAAGAGAAGTGGTGCTGGATCCTACCCTGAGGGTATTTAAAAGGAGGCTGGATGAACACCTTGCCGGGGTCATTTGACCCCAGAACTCTTTCCTGCTATGGCAGGGGTCGGACTTGATGATCTGCTCAGGTCCCTTCTTGCCCTACCAACTATGAAACTATGAAATTCAGGATGGACATCAGGAAAAAGTTCTTTACAGCGAGGGTCACCAAAATATGGAATAGGCTTCCAAGGGAAGTGGTGCTGTCCCCTCCCTTGGAACTAATCAAAAGGAGATTGGACAGACACCTGGCTGGGGTCACCTGATCCCAGCGCTCTTTCCTACCCAGGGCAGGGGGTCAGACTCAATGATTTAACAGGTCCCTTCCGACCCTAATAACTATATCTATGAAACTATGAGTCTCACTCACTGAATTATCTGTTACACTTTCTGAAAAAAATTGGTGAAATTTCTCTTTGAATTATTAAGCAAACCCCACTCACCTTTCAGACTATACAGAACAGCTGATTATGCCACACAGTCTGAAGATTATGCCTGATATGGCATTTCAGTTTCTTTTCTTACTTTATTTCCATTCCTTGGGCAACCCTGAGCAATCAGGCTAGGGACAGATGTTACACCTATCGCACTATAAGCACACAGAAAGCACTCCAAAGCTGTAACAGAACAGATGTTCAGAGCTTACAGAGTGCTTGAAAAATGGATCATGCTCTAAGATAACCCTCAATAGATGTGCTATCAGACTAAAGCGCTTTAGGTTTAGAGTGCTTTTTTGAAAGTCTGTGTCACATCCCATCAGGCGTCAAGCTAGGTCATATTTGCAGGCATCACAAGGCCCCTCTCAGGGTGGCTAGTTTGCCTCAAGCAGAGCTCATCTGCTCTATCTGAGTGCTGGGCCAGCCCAGCACTCTCAGCTATCATGACAGTCCTCTCACATCAGTGATACTCACAGATCCCAGCCCTATGTCCTCCCTCCAGCCAGCTGTGAGCTGCAGCACAGCCAGGGGATGGGGGGGTGGCCAAACAGGTTTCTGTTCCTGCAGCCACCCTAAAGCCCACAACACACCGCAGCCCAGCTGGGGGGGCTCCTTTTCCCCGGCTGCAGCCAGGAGTGGCAGCACAGGACTGCAGCACTTTTCACTGCATCAAGAACTCTGGTGAGGGAGGGGAGGACAAGGAGCCCCCCTGCCAGGCAGGCCTACCTTAGCCGCCACCCAGAGGCAAGCCAGGAAGCTGCAGAGGAGGGAGGGCTGCCTGGCAGGTGATCTCCTTTTTGACCCCACTATAGTTCTGGGTGCAGCAACAAGTGGCACAGCTGGGGGAAAGGAGCCCCCCTCTGGGTGGGCCCTATCAGTTTCTCAGCACAGATCCAGGTCGGGGCCTGGCCCCCTCCCCTCTGCCTCCCCCTCCATGGCAGGAGAGCTCCTTTTCTACTCTTCTGACAGAGTTTCAGGCACCATGTAAAGTGGTGTAGCCCCATACTGCTGCTCTGGTTGGCTCTCTGCAGGAAGAGGAACTTGGGAGGTGGGGGAGGAGTATGTGCACATGTCTGTGTGCTCATGGGTCTCCAGCCTGGCCCCAAGTGGAGTCAGGGCTCGGCAGGGCAGGGAGTGGAACTGCTGCCACTGGCATTCAGTAGAGTGCAGGGCTAGTGGGGGTGTGCGCAGGTGTGTGTATGTCTGTGTCCAGCCTGGCCCTGAGCAATCCTGCCCTGCACCTCTCTGTTCCTCACCCCCAATCTATGTTAGATCCAGGTGGGACAGGCACCCCCAGCCCCCATTGTGGCTCCAGGGAGATGCTGGTACCCAGCATTACCCCACTGGCATGCAGCAGATGGGATCTCCCATCTGGATCCTGACCCCTGGGCATCCCAAGTCCAGGTTGGAGTTCTCTTCTAGTCCCACTTCTCTGTGATTCTGTGATTCCTGTCACTGACAGAGCAGTAAGGTTGGGATTGCCCCCACCCGCCACGCCAGGCAACCAATCAGGGATGGCTTGCCTATTTGGCAAGTCTCCAGCAGCCTGGGGACTCCACATGCTGGGAGGCATGTGAGTGCTTCCCCTACCTGCTGGCCTCAAGCAGTGTGAGCCCTCCCTGCCACTGAACAGCAAACTTGTGTTCAGTTTGAAAGTGCTCTAACTTAGAGCACTTTAAGTAAAGCATGATAGTTAGAATACTTTTTCCTTGGGCTTTTTGAATATCTGTGCTAAGCCTTGGCATTCTTCTTTATAACCCACCAAATAACTGTGCATCAATGAGTGGAATATACACATAAGCTGAAATCCAGTGTCAAGGCAAAAGTCTTTTAATTCTGGAAGTTGCAAACTTGTTTACAACACAAAATTAAGTGCTTTCTTTCTTTGTCGGCCCACCCATCCTTCTGGCCACTTTTAACTGCAGATTACATAGAAATAATAATCTTAAATGATTTGGTTTTATGTGGACTTACTAACACTGAAGTCATTGCAACTTTCTACCGCTAATATACTGCTTGGCAGTACTGTACTGCCTACATAATACCGGGTTAGTGCATGCATCAAAGTTTCTGAGTGCAGCGACTTGTGTGTTTGGCAGTGAGCCTTTCCAATCTGGCACATCTCCAGTGGAAACCCCACCTGCAAGTAAACAATGTGTGTGAGTATTAATTGGGCACATACTGTAACTTTAGCTATCATTTTGAATTAATGGAGATGGAGGAAAGCCTGGGAAAAGAAATTGACTTTGTCCTAATTAATGTAAATAATGGATCACTATTAAGTATTGGCTGATTCTTTGTACCTGACTATTTCTCTCTAGGCCATCAGCAAAGAGATAGAAACAGATGAAATGTAAAAAAGAGAGAAAAAGAAAAGAACTGGGTCTAATTAAGCCCAAGGAAGAAACATTCCAAGGCATGCAATAGGAAATGATTGGCTCTCCATGTTTCCATGTAGAAATGCTCCAGTCTATTCCTGTCACCTCCTCAAATCAATGTGCTAAGTGATATCAATTCAAATTACTTGTCAGTTTAATTAGAGGAAGTGAAAGACAATTACAGGGCGTTTGTGTAAAAGCCAGCGCCGAACAGCAAAAGGTCCATTTGGGATAGCTACAGAAAAGAACAGGAGAAAGTCACTGATTATATGACATTCTCATCAACAATCTTTATTAAAATGCTGTACGAGAAAAAGGCGCTTTTGTAAAAGGCATAGTAAAGTAATAATGAATAAAAAATGTTTTTAATCTATGCACTAATTAAAGGCCTTATATTTCCTTGTAGACTACAATTTTTGTCTTGCTTTTTATGTTCGCATTTGGCCAAAATACATATGTACATACACAATTAAACCTTCTAACCCCAATTGCTCATTCAGCTTTTAGGTTTTTAATCTAAGTAAAATAAACACAGGACAAGGGGGAGGCGGAAGGTTTTTACTGAAATATTAACTCAAGCACGCTACATAGAACATTTGAACCAGTTGCCACGAATGCTAGAATAATTTTTCCCACTGCTTTCAGCTTAAAAAAAGACTTTGAATGCTGTATATGCTGATACAGAAGCATACCTCGGTTAGGTGTCGAGGCACCAGCCCCAGGCACCAACTTGGGGGTGGCAGAATGGCAGCCTCTCGGTAATCTGCCTGCAGTAGGAGCAGCAGCCGCAGGCAGGGCTGGATTATGACAGTATGGGGCCCTAAAATAGCCATTCCCAACCTTTCTATGCCATGGACCAGCAAACTGCGGACCAGAAGTGGCTGCAGCCTGGAAGACTGAGGACCACTGTGCAGACCACCTTCCAGCCAGGACACAAGAAAAGATACCTCTGCTCCCTGGACAGGAGGTGGTCCCTTTTGACACCCTCTCCCATCCACCACTCTGGTGCCTCCCTTTCCTCTGCGCTCCATTTAAGCACACCCAAAACTTCCACTGAATTCAGGGGACCTCTGAATGTGAAAGGAACAGCTCTTTTGTGAGCTTCATCCAGGTGGGTACTTGTGTCCTAACACAACTTATGACTTAAGGAGTCTATCATCATGTTAACTGCTGGGTCATAGTACCACTACCACGGTGAGAACTGCGGTGTGATCTGCACTTCCACTTGACTCTGATCTCAACCCTCCTTCCCCACTTCTAAGCAATACAAATGTGTTTTTCAAAGACATTTTTTGTTATGATTAATATTCCCTCCGCTGTTTTTTTAGACACAGCATCCACCTCCCCTCGTTGTTGTCTTCTTTGTAGCTGTAAGAAGATGGCATTTATCATGTAATGGTCTTCTCATCCTACGTTTCTCTGATTCCATAATTAAAAGTAGTCTTGAAAATTATTTGTTGTGAATTATTGCACAGGATCCTAACTGCCTAAATGGGACATACTGTAAATAAAAGTATTGTGCCAAAGGCTGTGTCCCCAGCTTGGAACAGCACATAGGCAGGCAGAATGCATGTTATCCAAGCTATCTGGATCCTTCATCAAAATAACAAAAGTCTGGTAGGACTTTTATTGGAAAGAATAAAGGCTGCCACCCTCCACCAAGAAAGAAGATTTGTATTACTTTCTTGAGATCTTATGTCCCTGCCTTGCAGCACTATGCTGCTGACTCATCCCACACAGCAGACGAGGTGGGTTCTCTTGAATTCACCAAGAAACATGAAAAACTAAGACTTATCTTTCAATTTGAACACCTATTTTCACACTGGTGGTACCATTTTACACTCACTTGGCTTATATTGATGAAAAATAATGAATGAATAATGCCTGATTCATGGTTTAGAGGGTAGTTCTGCATTATCACATAGATGCCTGCACCTTGAGCAGGACAAGGATAGAGGTACCGATGCAACCAGGATGCAAAATAAGACATGGCGTGTGCACCAGTGACTAAAAAAGTCAATATGTAATGAGCTGCTTCTTCCACAAAGCTCATATTCCTACACAACCTGCTGCTGCTGTCAGATGCCAAGTGGCACATTATGCTGCCCGTGCACTATGAATAAGTTAACTTTGCTCTGTTTGACAAAAAATGGTATTATGCATGTTAGAAAGCTTTGTATTTCACCCTGTATCACACGGAATGAAAAGGGGAACAGTAAAACCTGCAGGAGATGAGCAAAAACATAATAGTAATAAAACATTTTACCTTCTGCCCTTTTTAAGTTAAAAGTGAGAAAGCCGGGTGGCTATTTTTAGTGTTTCACTGGGTACATATTCCTCCTAAGGCTAAACCTTAAGTGAAAGGGGCTAAAAGCAAAACAATCATCTTTTGTAGATCAGAGTTCATCACTGCCACAAAGGCCTCTAACTAGACTATCACATGAAATCATACCAGAATGAAAAATAAGGCTCTCTGGCAAAACTTGCCACAAGGTTAAAAGAGCTGTTAAGTGCGGCCAACTTAGTTCTGTCATTAATGACATGTAATTGATTGGTTTTCCAAAAGAGCCTAAGGGGAGTTACATGTTTCAATCTCATTAACATCCTGTAACTGATCGGTTCCTAGATCTTTTCGGCGTGATTGGAATTCTCAGCCTGTGCTGCGAAGTCACTAAGACGCTTCTGAAAATTCATTTAGTAAGACAAAATGTATGCAGTCTTCAAAAGGGCCTTAGGGCATTTGTACACCTGCACGTGCTGCAGCAGCGGGTGCTTTGAAAAGCACTCGGCACTGCGGCGCATGCAGACTAACATACATCTGTGTGCACAACCAGCAATCACCCTAAACACACTGAGAAAGCTGTAAGGTACAGCCAAGCCCTCAGATATCACTGAATTTGCACAGATGCGAACACATATGATCACCACCTCACAAGGACAATCCTCCAGAGAGATAGATCATGCTTTTGAAAGAGTCACCCAGATACCACGTGAAGAATTGCTGCAGTACAGAAAGAAAACCCGAATGAATTGCACACCGCTGGTTATGACATATCACCCCTCCCTGGACCCTATATGGAAAATCCTCAAACAACTGCAACCCATACTAGAAGAAGACCCATTTCTTAAAGATACCTTCCCAGAACCAATCATCCTAGCCTTCAAACAAGCACCGAACCTCGCTAACCTCATCACCAGAAGCAAGCTTCCTATGGCCCAAAACACACCAAATGGATCCAGACCAGGCCAGGACAAGAAATGTAAAACCTGCCAATATATCTCCACCACTCCACAACGGAACTACCAGCGTGCCTGGATCTTACAGCCGCACCTCCAGAAATGTAATACATCTCATCCAGTGCACCAACTGCCCTGATGGAAAATATGTAGGGGAAACCAAACGATGACTGCACACCAGAATGAACGCACACCGAAAATCTATCAAAGACAAGAATACGCGATTACCAGTGGGGGCACATCTCTTAGAAAAAAATCACTCTCTCTCTAATGCCTCAGTTCTAATCCTCAAAGGGAATTTACAAAACTCCTTTCACAGACAAGCCTATGACCTTCACTTCATCAACCTCCTGGATACAAAAAATCATGGACTAAACATAGACATTGGATTTATGACACATTATAACCTGCCTGACATCCGACTCCCCAGGTACTTCTCCACTATTTACCAGATTCATTAATTCCCCTTCCTTCCCCACCCCAATCTGTCTCTCTCCCACCAACTCCTCAATTTACATCTTCGCTGACTGCCTGCCTTGCCTGCAGACTAGCCTCTGCCTTGTTTACTATCCATTCAATCCAGGAAGAGCACACACCAACTGCAGATGCTTTCTCAGCCTGATGAAGGGTACTTAGACCCAAAAGCTTGCAGAGAAGAATTTTTCCAGCTCTTTGAGTTGGTCTAATAAAAGATATCAGATTTACCCAAGCAACCTTATCTGCCTATGTCCTTAAACCAACACAGCTACAACCTATACCCCTAAATCACTTTGTGGCCGATTGGGGTTCAGATGACAATGCATGTAGGAACCAAGACTTCAGTTCCAGACCCTGCTCTCAGGACTGCTTATTCATTTTGTACTGAAGAGTCATTCTACTTCCTGTGGCATATTATTCCATTTCACATACACAGTACTTTATAATTTCCAGTGGGAGTGGATCATAATATTATGTTTGAAAAGGTGTTTCCATTATACCCTGCTGTTTCAATAAAACAGGAAGAATTACAGGTGTTCAACAACTTACCCAGGGACTTCCTGTCAGTGTGTCACTGAGAGGGGAATTGAATTCATTAACCTCCAGGCCTGAGCTCAAACTCAGTTTGCAAGAACTCAGATTATGATTTAGAGACCTTTCCCTTAATATACCAATTGGCTTTACACAGATGCAGCAATTCCAGTTGAGCTGACCAAATGCAGCAAGTAATTTCAGAAAATAAAAGAAGGCCCTTGCAAGGAGAAGCTCTGTACCTTTCCACACGGCATGGTGCTTTTCACTGCATAACTATTAAGTAAATTACTAAGTAAAAGTTACCGTGAATAGAAGGGGCTGTGCTGTGCAAAGCAATTACTCTAAAGTGTAAAGTGGGTAGGAAATATCCTTTATCAAAACAGTGCCACAATGCATATTACCTCTGTAGTTTTACACAGTAATCAATCTACTTTTTTCTTGGAAGAGGAAGTAAAGAAAGGAGAACTTTATTTTGTTGTTATATTTTTGCATAGGAGAACAACCCAATGACTCAGCTAGGCAATCTGGGATATATTTTGTCATTTGTTCTGTCATGTATATTAGATGAGTGATGTTTTACTAATGTCCCCAGGAGGAAAGGGGTGCTCTCCTTGAGGGCTCTCAGGAAAGGTATATTAGAAGTATTTGTCTAGGACATGGGTTTCAACTATATGACCCATAGGCCAGATCCTGCCCAAGGAGTCATGTCATCTGGCCTGCAGGATCTTGGAGGGGGCTGGGAATTTGGAGGGTGAGGCAAGCAGGGGCAGAGTCTTTCACGAAAATCCAGGGAGTCCCATTTGGGATACATTTTGATGGCGGGGGGCAAGTAACAGGTGTGTTAACTCACACAGCTCCTTGACACCAGTTGCCCCACTACCGCTGCTACTCACTGCTACAGAAAATGGGTCTACACTTGGCCTGAAAGGAGCCCAGCAGACTGGATCTGGTCCAGGGCGCCAAACCATCCTGACACCCTTGGTTTAGGGCAATGACCATTCAATACTGAGAACTTCCTGGACAAAGAGGAAGAAACAGTTCCTACCCCAATGGTAGAGAAGTAGACAGAGGTTAAAAAAACTAAATGCTACTCTCCCAACGCCATGCTGGAAGAGACAACTTCCTTGCTTTATTTGCTGATACATGATGGGCATACAATCTCTACTCATTTCAGAGATTTAGCCACTTCAGGAAATTTAAGAGGTACAACAGTGTGAAACAGGGCTAAATACAGGTTATCTGAGGGGTTGGCAACCCCCAAAATGCATATCAGAGGATGACATATGAAGCCATTTTGCTTGGCATGCCACAGCCAGGCAGGGCTCTGGGCAGCTGCCACCGGCCACAGAGTCTGACCTGCTTGCAGGAGGCTGCAAAACCTGCTACAAATAACCCAGGCTCTGTGGCTGACAGCAGCTACCCAGAGCCCTGGTAGGCTGCAGCCAAGAGGCTGCTCTGGTGGCAGCAGCTTTATGTGCATCTCTGGGCAGATGGTGAGGGAGGAGCTGGGGTTGCACTGCCCCAGGCCCCTCCTCTCCCACCCCCCGAGCGGTGCATGTGTACCCATCACTGCCATGGACCCCAGCTGGAGCTCTGGAGCCTGGTGCAGCTGTTTTCAGTCCCCTGGCTGCCTACCACAGCTGGCCTTGGCTCTGGGCAGCTGCGGGTGGTGGCAGGCAGGCTGCAAACAGCTGTACCAGGCTCTGGAGCCCTGGCACCGGCTATGTGCACACACAGATTGGGGTGCAGGGAAGGGACTGGGGTGGCACAACCCCGGACCCTCCTCCACTGTCCACCCAGAGGCACATGTGCATCTGCTGCCAGCAACAAGGATCAGGCCCCTCACAGCTCCCCTGTGGTCTGCCCCTGGCACACCAAATCATGGCGTGGGTCAGGGATGGGGTGTTTTTGGCACTCTGGCCAAAAACATTGCTGACCCACTTGTTATATGTTTCTTCACTTGCAGTTAAACCAGGGTGAGCACCAGTGGGTGAACTGACAACCAGCATTAATGACAGGACAGGTCATTTCTATAGTGAAGATGAGAATTCAGTGCGCAACACAGACAACACATCAGAGAGTTTTTTTTCTTAAACTATTGTCTGGATGCAAAAGTGGCAGTGATGTGCCATGAAAATATAATTTATACCAACAAGTGTATTTTTTTTAAGTGTAAATAAGGCAGTCAGGTTTATTACCAGCTACAAATCAAGGGTCAGAGAGTCAAATGCAAATGAGATGGGGGGGAAAGAAGATTCTGGAGGACAAAAGCAGCACAAATTGGTTGCAATAACTTGTGGATACAGACTTATTAAAATGCTGCTGTCAATTATAAGGTTATTTACATGCACACTAAAATTGTTAGGCAGAGCATATGAGGATTGCAACCCTGATTCAAAATGTAGAGTTAGAAAATTTTGCTAAGAAGTGTCCATCTGAGTTCAGGGCTTAGTGGCACAATTTAAAGAAAACATTTCAGTTAATGACCTTTTCATCAATGTAAATACCAACATATACTGGAGTATTTTGGGCACAATATCCATAAGAGAGTTATCCCAAAGAGATAAGAAAATTATTTTTGTAGATTAAATATCAAACAGATGTTCAATAATATCAGAGGCACCAGGAGATAAATTCTGACTATTAAGTCTATAACATACTTAGTTGTTTAGTGACCTGTTTATGAGAAAGATCAAAACTTTGGAACAACCCAATAACAAAGAAAATCCATGTTGGCTCATATCCTGGAACAATTCTCCAGATTTGACCTTTGAAAGAACTTCAGAAAACAAAGGCATGTAAATTGGTGGTATTTTTTAATGGATTTTGCAAAGCAGTCTCTAACTATGTAGAGCACACCTGTCACTACATATTGTAGACCTTTCTCTGCTGAAGCAATACCGTTCATAGTTTGTCCTCTGGGAGCAGAAATTGTTACCTCAAGCTGGAAGAGCAGCCACATTGTTTTAATGATAGAGTACTGTCTGCTTAATACTCTTCTAAAAATGAGGCATTTAGAGATATATTCAAAGTTAAGCATTAGCTTAAAACAGCCCTCATGGAAAGTCCTGAAAGTTCTTCTACAGATTTCAGGGGAAGTAGAATTAGGCCAATGCAGAGAATCTTTTTAAATCCCCACCCCCAAATCTATGAACAGAATAACACATGAAAAAAGAGCACTTCCATGTGTAAATGCCCAGGAAATTCCTGTCTGGTAAAAGTCCTAATGTTGAATAGACCCCTTTGTGTGCACAGACATCCATTTCTTGGCAGGATGTCAACCTAAATGCCAAAACATCCAACTGCATGAAAATGTATATATTCAATTGTGGACCTAATTTTAAACTAAACAAACAGACAGACAGACAGACAAACAGAGCTTTAACAGAGAAATTAGTTTCATTTCTGCAATCCGCCTGCCCCCCATCTGCACAGCACCTGCTAACTTAAAATACACATGACGTAGTGGACATCACCATTAGTGAACATAGCAAAAATAAAAAAAAAAATCATTTCTATTCTTTTCCCATTACTCTTGTGAATGTGCATTCATTTTATTCATTGACTCTTGATAAGAAGCAAATTACAATGAAGTTAAAATGTTCTTTTTACTCTTAGCTAATTGTATATTGATGTTTATTCAGTTTTCTACATGAAAGTATTCTGGGGAGGCAAGAGAAGGGAGGAAGAAATATGTGTCTGGGCTACTTAAGGGCTAGGGACAGACATTACATGATAACCAGTTTAAGTGATAAGAAACTGGTTTAAACCTGTAACAGAACAGATGTTCAGTGCACATACACCAGTTTGAAAATAGCAGGAACCGTTTTGAGATAAACCTGGTTGAATGTAGTGTCAGGTTTAACTGATTTGGGTCAAACCAGTTTATGCAACGTCTCTCCCAGACCCCTTCCTGGTTTAACTTAAACCAGAGTCCCCCAGCATCCCTGATGCTTTGCAGCTCTGGGTGGGAATCTTTGCCCCAGAGATCAGGGCTGGCCCCTCCCCTCTGCTCCCTGGCTGAGCTCCTGCAGAGACGGCAGGCACAGCAGGGACTGCCCGGCTTCTCCCTGCCCCATCCCCCCCTCACCACTCCTTACTCAAGCAGCTCCCCCCTGCCACCCACTCCGACACAGACCGTAGTCAGCATGTGGTCTGCTAGCTAATGCTGAGAGGTGTCTGTGTAAGGCAGACAGGACAAAGGCAGACAGGACAGTATCCCCTTAGGGCTTTTTGGAGCTAATCAACACGAGCTAATGTCCCTCTGCTCCTTGCTTGGAAAAAGCTGTTTAAGAGTTTGAACTAATGAGAGAAATTTTGTTTTGTTTTGTTGGGATGATAAATACTAACAACTCCCTGTGTAACGCCCTGCTCTGTAAGTAAATGCTGTGTGACTCCATGCTGGCTCCTTCACTGGCCAGGAACAGTTTGGAGGGGGACGGGACTGCTCCCTAATCAGAGCATCCTGCCAAGATGTGGCCACACACACCCTCAGCTCAGCACTGAGAAAAGGAAGAGAGGGCTGCTCTAGTGCACCCCCGGCTTCTAGCCTGAGCCACTGTAGGCATGTGCCTGCATTTCTGGGATGTCTATTTGGTTACAAACTGGTTCAGCCTAGGGAGGTTAGACTAACCTACAAAGATTGAATAAATTTAGGTTCAGGCTTTTTGAATGTCTCTCCCTAGCTAAGATGTTAAAGACCAGAGTCCTGGAGTCCAGTAGATAAAAGAACCTCCCATGCCCCAAATGCAGACTTACAAACCTGTACCAAGACCAATCCTTAAACCTGAATTGCCCCCAGAACTCAACATACTTTTTGCCCCTTCTCATGCCTGCAGTCCCTGCCCACTGTAATCCAGTCTTTATTTGGACAGCATAACCTCAGTGGTCTATGAAGTTATTAGTTTTGCTTGCTGGTGATTGCCATTGTCTCTAGTACATACTGATCAAATCCTAAGTACCTGTATATCTCATTGATTTCAAAGAACTTGGTTGATTCAGAATGTCCCAAGATATCGGCCTATGATTTAATTATTGTGCTTCTACTCCTGCTCTATCACTGGCACGAGAGCACTCTTGGTTGCAATGGTAAAATTTGGTGGAAACACTAATGCAACTAAATTACATTTTTTTTACATAATGGTTTTAGCAGAACTAACGGTTAAAAGGAAAAGAACATTTTAATTCATTCGTTTTTTAAATGTGGTGGCCTCAATGGCAGCAATAGAAATATTCTGCCTTACATTGAACAGTGCCTTTAACTCAAGGATAAAAATTCACTTTGTAGGTAGCTAACTAAATCAAGAGAAGTGTAACCATCGCTCATCTAAGACTTTAGTTAAAGAGCACAAATTTTAAGTGGGGGTTTTAGAGCAGTTTTTAAAAATGAGGACAGCAGCATGACTGACTGGGCCAGTATTCTTGTTGACTGATGGATCTCAGGGCAGTTAAAAAGACAAATAGTTTCTCATAGCAAAGTCATCTCCTTCTAATGCTACTCTGTTCTTAGCAACATACACTTTTGACATCAGAAACAAATTGCAATAGCATGCAAAAGAACGAGGCTTTGCCACAAAAGGCTATTTTTCATCTCAAATAACTCTAGACTTCATCACATGACAAGAAGCAAGCTGGAGGGCAGGTAGGATGTATTTTGAGATTATCATTTCATAAAATGGGGCTTTTATCATTTCAGCCCATTGTATTTCACTTCTTGATAATCAAAATAAATCAAAATTAAATAGCCCAAACCAAAGGAAATGTGAAGCTAATGCATTTCACCCTTTCACTCAACCATCTGCATACTGCACCAGTTCTTGATGGAAATATTTAATATTTCCATTATTTAAAGATTCAGTTTGGTATACTATGCTTAAGCCATTCACCATGTTCTTTTTTTTTTTATCCTCTATTCACATATTACATAATGAAAACAGATGACAGAAGATTGATGAAGGTGCAGAGTAAAGCACTAAAAATTTACAAAATACCAGTATGGCTGTCTGTGCAACCTTGATTTGGCCCCCATAATATGTGCACATTGTGGCACAATCTTTACTTACACAATTGCTTTTTTCCCCCTGGGACCCCTGCCTTGTCCAGTGCACAGTGAGCAGGATCAGGATTGTCTATAGGCAAATAGCATTCATGATTCCCCTCTAAGTGGATAGCGACTGGGGCACCAGCCCAGGTTCCCACTTAGAGAGGGAGCATGAAAAGCAGCTGTTGAAGCAGCTGGCTCAGCTGCCCCAGCCACTGCACCTGATCCAGCTGCTGTAGCTTCCCCTGTCAACCAGGCCACAGACCCTGGCTCTCACACCTCTGGGTGGGACCCTGGCTATATTGCAGAAGTGTTTAGAGATGGAAGAAAAGCTATTGACTACATTAATATAGGAGTTTTTGAATGTTCCTAGATATTTCAGCAGCCTCATAATACAAGTGAGGATATAATTTAATAGCAGCATGCAGATTATCCAGGTGTTCAGAAACAACACTAGTGAATATTTTCTGCAGTTGGAATTGTAGGAAAAACTTGGGTAGGAAGAATTTATTATTCAGATGGAGCTAACAGGGAATTTAACAATGTTAAGGGAAGTCCCAAAGGGGAGTGTATTTAGTGTAACTGGTCAAACTACAATGTTTTGTTTCATAATAAAAGGAAGACCCCAAGAAATGATGGAAAGAGAGGAGCTGAGATGTTATTCAGATGTTTGGAAATGAAAAAATAAAATTTCTTGGCATTCTTACTTGGTAAACTAATTAAATAGTGTCTGTCAGGAAGGATGCAATACTGCAGCACCTCATACTCACGTGGCTTTTTGATGGACAATACCAAAAATATCACCATTTAAATTGTGCTATTTTGAATACTGAGTTGATGCATCAGGTTGACCTGTTTTATTGTTACTTTTAAAATTCTATTTTAAAAATATTATAAGTAAGGCTTGCACATATGTATATCACTTAGTGAGCGTTGCATATAAAACAACAGGTATGCTCATGGTGCTTCTCAGAGAGAACAGGGATATGTAGCCTATGTAGCCTGAGTAGATTTACGTTGGCAGAAAGCTTGGCAGCAGAAAAACTGAGTGCATGTCCCCCTCCATGAAGAATAAAAGGCATGATTTTTTGAACACTTTGGACCCAATTCAAAGTTTACTACAGTCAACAGAAATTTTCAGTGATTTCTGAAAGCTCACGGACTCAGGCTGCTAACCAGGTAACAACATATCTGTGAGCATTTGGAGAACCTCACAGAAAAACACAGAAACACACAAAATAGTAAAGCTGGGAATCTAACGTCTTTAACGATGCAGCAACCATTCTGTGCTACATGAAGTTTATACACTATATTGCCAAAAGAAAAGGCTACAGTAAGCATGACAATTTGAAACACATTGGAAAGTATTTTTTAGATATCAGTCTTCCATAATCTAAAAACCCATCAACATTTTGTGTGCACCGACATTTCTTTCAATGGCTTTCTAGTTTAATCTGGACGATTACAATTAACGAACTCTGTTGCTCAATTTTCTTGGCTAGAAAACAGAAAGTCCAGCTATTTACATTAATAGTTTAGCAAGCTGTCCACAAATAGCAATTTATATGCATCTAGATGCCGGACCATAAAGGGTGCAGAGATGGTGAGTGTTTATGTAACAAATTCCCAGTTTCACTCGCTTGAGTATTGGTGCGAAGCAATGACATCATTAAAAAGATCAATCAGTCAGTGAGAATGTGGATTTAGGCAATCAATATCCCTAGTCTTAACTTGAGTGGTATATATCTACCTAAAATATAGGCAAGAATAAATGTTATGTTAGTGCTTTCTTGCAAGGTTACATGATGTAAATTATTCAGCCTGACAAGCGTATTGTATTTGACAGAACACTACACTGTAAAAATCAGTATTCAGATATAGGAATATCTTTGACAAGTGTACTGAAAACAAGCCTAACTTTGTGCTTCTTCAGAAACTGAGAGGTAACTAAATTGCTTCTTCAAGATGATCTCCAAATACTTATTTAGGAAATGAACAACTTTAACATTAACCTGTCCATGTATTTTTTAATACGTCAATCATCATCAAAAAATTATCAAGGCTCACATTTGTGAGAGCCAAGCAGGAAAAATTATGCTGAGGGGAAACCGGCAAGGGTTCGTAGCAGGTAGATCATGCCTGACTAATCTAGTCTCTTTTTATGACCAGGTTACAAAATGCCTGGATGCAGGAGGAGGGGTTGACGTCATATACGTAGACTTCAGGAAGGCCTTCGATACGGTATCCCACACCATACTGGTGAACAAGTTAAGAGGCTGTGATTTGGATGACTACACACTCTGGTGGGTGGCGAATTGGCTAGAGGGTCGCACCCAGAGAGTTGTAGTGGATGGGTCGGTATCAACCTGGAAGGGTGTGGGCAGTGGATTCCCGCAGGGCTCGGTCCTAGGACCGATACTCTTCAATGTATGATGCACGATAAAGTTCCATTAGCTTTTCTGATGGCTTCATCACACTGAGGACTCATCAGCGACTTGGACGAGGGAGTGAAGTGTACTCTGTCCAAGTTTGCGGATGACACAAAAATGTGGGGAGAAGTAGACACACCGGAGGGCAGGGAAAAACTACAAGCAGACCTGGACAGGTTGGACAAATGGGCAGAAAACAACAGAATGCAGTTCAACAAGGAGAAATGCAAAGTGCTGCACCTAGGGAGGAAAAATGTCCAGCACACCTACTGCCTGGAAAATGACCTGCTGGGTGGCACGGAAGTGGAAAGGGATCTTGGAGTCCTAGTGGACTCCAAGATGAACATGAGTCGGCAGTGTGACGAAGCCATCAGAAAAGCCAATGGCACTTTATCGTGCATCAGCAGATGCATGACGAATAGATCCAAGGAGGTGACACTTCCGCTCTATCAGGCACTGGTCAGAGCACAGTTGGAGTACTGCGTGCAATTCTGGGCTCCGCACTTCAAGAGGGATGTGGATAACCTGGAGAGGGTCCAGAGAAGGGCCACTCGTATGGTTAAGGGCTTGCAGACCAAGCCCTACGAGGAGAGACTAGAGAAACTGGACCTTTTCAGCCTCCGCAAGAGAAGGTTGAGAGGCGACCTTGTGGCGGCCTGTAAGTTCATCACAGGGGCACAGAAGGGAATTGGTGAGTATTTATTCACCAAGGC
>NW_005841890.1:3008072-3041749 GCF_000455745.1 Alligator sinensis
CAGGGGGTCGGACTCGATGATCTATTGAGGTCCCTTCCGACCCTAACATCTATGAATCTATGAATCATAATATCTGAGCATGATCATGTGGCTAAATGATACTTTAACTGACTAGCCATTAATTGAGATATTTTATGAGTGAGATTTTTTAATTTTATTTTATGTTAATGTAATACTCAGGATGGCTGTTGGATTGGCAACTTCCAGAGGATGAAATCCTCTCTCGATCCCCAAACACACCAGATATATGTATTAGGATAATTGAACACATTTTGACGAGTAATGCATCTTTTACATGTTTCTAAATTCTCTCCTTGGAACTCTAAAACTACTGATTTAGAGTGCGTTCCTGGACAATGCGTCATGCATATAACACCTAGGAACAGCATCTAGCAAAGAAAGGACACAACCCCTAATGGGAAAGCCATGGAATTACTGCAGTGCAAAATACTGTCAACCCAAAAGATTTAAACTCCTACAGTAGGTTAACAAAAGCATAGATTTCTATAAAACGAATACGCTCTTTTTTCTTAAGCACGTGTTGCGTGCTTAGTTGCCTTCTAGTTTTTATAGACTTTCCACATCACATTTTCAAGTGATTCTCTGCAAATTCTAATGTAGTCTACCTGATTCACACAGAGCTTTGACTTTAAGGGAAAGAACCTCAAATACGCTGAGCCATAATAGAAATAAAATTAAAGTTGGGATGTCATCACACTTCTTTCTTTCGTGATCATAAGCCCCTTTACTGCCTCTCCAGCCTCTAATTCATTGCTTCTGGGAAGTTAATAAATCCCATATTTCCTTGTGTACAACACTCCCCCCCAAACAAACAAACAAACAAACAAACCACACACATACCATCTTGTTTTTGGAAGGCAAAATATAGAAAAAAAGATTTTTTCAGAGTTACGGCTGACTGTGTGACACAGAATAAGTCCTCCTTGGAACACAAAGCATGCAGGAAGCATAGCATCAGGACCTTCCTCTGATGCCACACTTCCCGGACACTCCATGTTCCCAAGAGGATTACACAAGGTTACAAAGGGCAGTGACAAAACTGCTAATGATCAGCACCTGTGAATAAAGTGTTGTTTCCACACCACAAACCTCAATAAGATACTAGCAACAGTTCACTTGCTGCTTTGGGCACAAGCTACAGTATTCAGCCCATAGCTATGGATGTGAGAGGGTTAACCAAGATTGCCCCCCTGCAGTTTGCTGAACACACACATCGTCTCAAGGAGGGCTTCTTTTCCTGTGAAGAAAACAGCTTCCCTGCTTAAAACACTCACTTTAATTGTGGGGTGCTGATGAGGGGTGGGGAATGGAAGGCACACGTATGTGACAAAATATGGCACCAGCAAAAGTATGAACTATTTTCTAATGCGCATGCATGTATAAGCAAACCTTTAGACATGCACATTAGATTGGCACCCATAGGTTTTGATCACATCCAGAATCTCATTGCGCTAGAAATTGTATAACCACTCAGATAGACACAGCCCCTCCCCTTCCCCGCACCAAAGCATATATTCTAATTAAAGCAAACAGAAAAAACAAGATGATAGACGAGGTGAGGGCGGGGATGGTATTGAGAAAGAGGGTAATAATGGGCTACCACATAAAGTAATTATTTGGACAACTCTTTGAAGGTCAAGGATCCTATAATATACAGACATGCACTTTCAATCTTTTCCTCCATATATGAAAAAGTCACTCAGACTTGTTTCTTATTATTTGCATTTTAATCGTTATTGGTTGCTTTTCCTCCTTTTATATAAAGAATCTCTGATTGCCACCCAGCCTAGGATTAGAAGACACTTTTATTATATCAAAATACGAATAATTCCCATTAGCCCCTTTGGCAATGGGCTTCCCTTCTCTTTACATGAATCTGTGTCTGAAAAGCCACTAAGCCTGCTTGGGGTTTCATAGGCTCCACAAGACACAGCAGTAGACCCAGTGAAGTAAAATAAGGTAGAAATTTCATATTAATTTCAAGAAGACAATGTGATTTCCTAGAGAGTGCTGGTTTTGTAAATCCAACTGTTATCTACCCAATGATCCCTACTCCCAAATATGCTCTCTCACTTCTCTCAACACAAGTCACACACACAGACCCACAAAGGAGATTGAAGTCATGAACTGCTTTTGTTCCAAGAGACACTGAGGCTAAGTACATGCCTCCACACCTCTCCCCACCCTAGTATTCCAGGACCTTGTAGATGCAGGGCAAAAAAGCCTTGCAGCACCCCAGATGTCCATGGTCTGGGTACTTGTGGGCAGTTGCTGAGCTGCAGAGGTCATAGGATTGCCTCTGTGCAGGCATAGAACAGATGTCTTGCTCCTTGCCACCCCAACCCACCAGAGGTGAGTGGTCTGCACTGGCTACTGCTTGGAGGGCCCATGCTGGGGTCCAGGTGCCAGGGTACCTGTTTCTGGCCTCTGGGATGTAGTGTGTGGGAGCCAGAGTTTGGCTCTGTGGGGCTGTGCTCGAGCACAGGGCCATGGGGATCCCTGGCTGGGTGTGCAGGAGCTAGGGCATGAATGACATGTGCCCCGGCAGCTGGGGGGACATGGCTGCACTGGCAGCGGCAAGAGTGTGGCAGCAGTGGCGGGAACACGGCAGCGGTGGTAAGCATGGAGCTCCCACAGATGCCACCAGTGCTGTTGGTGGTAAGCACCAACCAGGGGGTGGTGACCAGCTGCAGACACTGCCAGCAGCATCGATGGGAGCCAGCAGCAATCGCGGACCACCCACAGATGCCGCCAGTGGTGTTGGCAGTGGGGTGGTGAGAGGTGACCACCCGCAGGTGCCGCCTTTTTGTAGGGGCTGCACCACCACACTCAGGGGGTGCACGTGCACCTGCACGCACCCCCTATGTGTCAGCCCTGAGCTAGGGTCAGGTTCCATGGGGCTGTGCCTGAGCATGGGGGTTCTCCTGGCCTCAGCATCAGGTATGTGTGTACATTGTGGGGTGTTTCATGATGGGGTGTTGGGGCATGGCCTGGGGACATGGGGGCCCAAGTCCCAGGGCTTGTGCAGGAGACACAGAAGACTCCTAACTCCTTTTGCTGCCTGCCTGAAGCTGACAAATGGCCAGAAGCAGGATGTGAGGCTGGGGAGAGGGTCTGTGCTGGGTTGACTCTGGGTGCTTGGCTTGCTAGGCTCTTGGCTGGAGCAGCCAAAGCGCAAACTGAGTGTTAGCATGCCTCCCTGGAAGGGAGGGTAGTGGCAGGGGGCCACAAAGGAAGCTGGGATGCTGGAGGACAGCAATCTAACTTCAATCAGTAGAACATCTGGTATAGTAGTTTGATTCACTGGTCTAACCTAAATTGATTAGATTTCAATGCACATCAAACCAGGTCTATCTTTGACTGGGTTCTGCCAATTTTAGGTTGGTCTATGTCAGGGGGGTCCAACCTTTTTGAACATAGGGCTGGATCATGAACTTTTTATCACCCAGTGGGCTGGTGAGCCATATTCAAAGACCTCACAGGAAGCAGTATCACATCACCACCCCCCGCCCCCCAAAGAAAGTACAGTATTTACATTCATTTCTTGTCACAGCACCTCGGGTCTCAGAAAACAGCTTGGAGGGCCACATGGCGGCCCACGGGCCATATGTTGGACAAGCCTTGTCTATAAGCACAGGTTTAGATCAATTTCCAACAACTTAGACTACTTATGTGTAATGTCTGTACCTGGCCTGAACAAACAACACAAGATGCCTCTTGGTGTTGTTGGGATACTTGAACAAAACTATTGTCAACTCCTTCAGTTGAAAAAGTCACCCAGCCTGAGTCAGGGGCATCTGCTCTTGTCTTTTCCATTTCATTTAGGTTAAGTAAATTGAGGTGAGACCTTGACTTCTCATCTCTCACAATAGTGGACAAAAGAAACCTCATTCTTAAAGGCAGACTCCAACACTAGCCAAGGCTGGGTGTGAACATTCTTTATTGTGGAAGTGAATTCTAGCTTTTCACTTTAAGTGAGAACAAGTAATTTTGGGGGTATGCATTTGACAGTTACAATGATAAAGAAAAAAAGACAACTTAAAACCCTCTATGTTCACTGGGAAATTAAAGTAAAAATTTGTTTGCATGTTTAGCCAAACTTTGAGATAAATAGATAAAAGCATATCAATGAATTTCAGCACCAAATAATACTGTAATATTAATAAACACAACAGTAGCAATATGTTTTCCAATGATTTCTATTTAACTGAAAGCATATTAAAAATATAACATTTATAGCTGTTAAAGGACAAACAAATATATTTCCAACATTTTAAATGACATCTCTTTATAGCAGAAAGAATTCATATATTTCTGCAGGAAAAAAAAATATATAGAGAATTCCTTCTTTTTTTTCCACCAAACTATACTGTTTAGGACAATTTCTTTAGGGCATTATGTAACCTTTCCTGCATCTGTGAACTTCTCATGGGTTCTGCGGCAATCATGAAGAAACATTAAATCAGTTCAACACAGCTTTTCCAACAGCAACTAAAATGGACTTCTAGCTTGGTTTTCTAGCTCCACAAATAGGTTTTGATATACATGTCCCTTTTTTTTTACTTAAATTAACTATTTCTTTTAATATAAATTGTCATCCCCTCTTACCAAGAAGAATCTGATGTGGGACATACTGTAACTTTAATCAATTCATGGTATCACTGAATTATAGAAAACAAGGGTTGGAAGGGACCTCAGGAGGTCATCTAGTCCAACTCCCCGCTCAAAGCAGGACCCGCCCCAACTAAGTCATCCCAGCCAAGGCTTTGTCTAGCCAGGTCTTAAAAAACTCCAAGGATGGATAGTTTACAAGCTCTTTGGGTAACCTGTTCCAGTGTTTTATACCCTCCTAGTATTAAAGATTTTCCTAATATCTAACTTAAACTTCCCTTGCTGCAATTTGAGATCACTGCTCCTTTTTCTGTTATAGACAGTGCCAAAGAGAGGGGAAGAATCACTTCCCTTGACCTGCTGGCAATGCTCCTACAAACCCAGGCCAGTATACCATTAGACTTCTTCACAACCAGGCCACACTGTTGGCTCATATTCTGCTTAATGCCCAATGTAACCTCCAAGTCCTGTTCTGCAGAGCTGCTCCTTAGCCAATCAGGCCCTGGCCTGTACTGGTGCATGGGAATGCTCCATCCTATGTGCAGGACTTTACATTTCTCTTTTTTGAACCTCATGGCTGCATCCACAAAAGCAGGGGAGTGTGTTTGCAGCAGCACACATTAGTGCTGCTACTTTGTGCTGTAGTGCATGCCCCTGCCCATGCACTTAGCAGCAGAACACACTGTCCTGCTGCTCCATGTGCTACACGGGGATTGGCTGGGGAGCAGCACGTGGAGATGGGGGAGCAGGCAATACTGGGATGCCTGATCCCCCATCTCTGCATGCTGCAAAACCCCCGCATTGGAGGCATCCTGCACCCCAGTCAGTCAGTCCCTGGCTAGCTAGGGCACAGTGCGCCTCAAGACTGAGGCACACAGAAACAAGACAGCAGCCAGCTGCCTGCTCCCTCACATCAAGGCACGCTGCCCCCCAGCCTCAGTGTGAGGACTCAGTGCATGTGGAGTTTGTCCATCCTAGTTTGTCCAGGCTCACACCACATTCACGCGCTTTGCACTGCTTTTTCAGGAGGGGAGGGGTCTGCTACTAGGAAATCCCAGTAGCAAAGTTTGCCCCAGCGCTGCAAATTAGCAGCACCAGACATGGTTTAACATGCAACATGTGCAATTTGTGGTGCAGTGCCACAAACTGCACGTGCCCGCATGTCTGGATTTGGCTCATAAGATTTCTTTAGTTTCAAAAGACTAAAGGTGCTTGATTGAAATGCAGTACACAGACAGATTCTATTCCAGTCATTAGGCATCTAAGTGGACATAAATCTCATTGCAATCTCCCAGTCCCTGGGGCATGTGGAGAGCCCCTAAGGCTGGGGTAGCTCACCTGATGGGTTTGGGCACGCCCCAGCTGGGAGCCAGGTCAGCTGATGGGGCTTCAAGCTGCAGGGGAGACCCTGCTACAGCAAATTAAAACTGGATAGCTACCAGCTCAGTTAATGGCATAAATAACCAGTTCATTGCACAATACCTATAACGTGTAGGTGGGGGCTAAGTGGGGGCTAAGTGTGATTCAATTCTACCCTCTCAAAGTTCTGGAAATCCATGAGCACACCCACTTTTGTCATGTACCTTCAGTTTACCCATTATGCTGTGTCACAAAAAAGCAGCAAGAAGCTTAGCGGAAGAGTCAATTTTGTCATTAACTGTTTTTCAGGGACTTGAGCAGGGTGGAATAGAAAGGCTTTTAGGTGCCTAAGCCCATTTATGTGCCTAGTTAGGGGAACAGTATCTCCCTCTTAGTATATAGCAACCATTCAAAACCCAAACCATTTAATACTGTCACATTTACAATCACAAGCAAGAGTTTAATGTAAATTCCATTTTAATTTCATGTTATAAATGCCCTCACTATTATTGTCCTTTTTTTGTCCAAACCTGTGAAATATCTTTGTGGTGAGAGGTTTTTAAATTTTAATGACACACTCAACTATCCCAAATCTTTAGGCAACCCACCAAAACCTCAGCACCATGTTGGCTTAATTAGCAATCTCCTCCACGGTAACCACTTTAAAGTGAAATTATGTCATGCTTACATTAAACGGTATCGTTGCTTAGCAAGTAATCCCATTGCTTCTGGTACTTTGTCAGTAGCGTAACTAGGGTTTGGGTGAGAGGGGCACCGGCTCCAGGCTGCTCGTTAGGAAAGGTGCCAAATCATCCTCCACCCTTCCAGAGCCTGTGACTGGAAGTAAGACCAATTCCATAGCATTGCTGTTGCATCAGCAGCCAGTGCTGGCTGCTGCTGATCTAAGAGCAAGAGCCAAAGTAAGGAGAGCATGTGGCAGTGGCAGCAGCAGCAGCTACCAGGGACTATTTGGGGTAAGACTCCTGTACCTCTCCCTCCCCCTCCCCACTCAAGGATAGGGTGGCCATCATAGAGGACAGTCCGGTTGTCCTCTGTCCTCTATTGATATGAAACCCAACACCTTTATGTCTCTTGAAGAGAGAAATAGAGGACATGAAGACGTTGGGTTTCGGATCAATAGAGGACAAACGACAGAGTAGCAGAAAACCAGAATGTCCTTTATGATGGCCACCCTATTGGAGGAACCATGTGTGTCCCCCCCCATTCTTGAAACCATGACCTGCCTCCCACTAAGACTCTAGCACAGAGTTTGTTCCTGCTCATTACATAAATGTTCTTTGTAGATGGCTGTCATGGGTTCTGACCCAATAATAATACTAATCTCAGTGCTTAAATCGTTTACAGTGCACACATTTTTCTCCTACATTTGCCAACTCCAGATAGTTACAGAGAAGGCATAAATATATTTTTTTGCATCTGAAGCCATGTCAATCTTCTTTTGTCAATATTACCAACTTGATAAATCTTTCTTCCTCTCATCTGTAGTTTTAAATGCAAAAGGTTCTTCCTTTGCTTTAATATTGTATTTCTTGATCTCAAACAATTTGTTCTTTTAGACCTCCAAAACTAATTTAAATCTTTCTGATTTGTTTTTTTATAAAGAGTATCACCATTCAACACTAAATTATTCCAAATCTCTCTTATCAACACTAAATTATCTCCAAATCATTTCCCTCCCTACTCACTCTCTCTGCTTTACAAAATGTTAGTTTCCACTTTATTCTCTTTTTCAGCTTTCTGAATTTTCAGTATCTTAATGCCAGCCTCAACTCAGGCATTCATGCAGAGACATTCAGCTTTGGCCAGCTGAGAACTTACCTCTGTCATCAGAATTTTTTGAGGAAAAATGTTATGGGAGTTGCCAGCAATGCCTGCATTAATACTGCTGATTTGCAGTTATTATGCCAGCTTCCATCAATAAGATTCCATTTGGGGTTGGTTAAGAGCAGGGACCTGCTGTGCAAAGTGCTTTTTGGAGAGGAAGAAGAAAATGCATTACTGTGCAACAGACTCTTCCTTCCTAAAGGGTGACAGACAAGCAGGTGGAAAAGAAACCTTTTCCCTATCAAAAAGCTGATGTTAAAGGAGAGGGTTGTAAGCAGGCATAGCCCATACTCTACTCAAATGAAAGTATTCATGCAAAATCATGTAAAGTCCCAACTTAGTTCCTTCCTAACCTTTAAATTCATGGCAACATAAATGACAATGCCAGTATTCAAACTTCAGCTCTTGTGTTCTCTTCAGGCTGGGCTATGCCTACAGTTGCCCTGTCTCTACTCCTAGCTTTCTTTGCCTTAAAAATGCCCTCCTAGCCCCTTTAATGATACTAGATTGAAGTTAACTAGGGCTATGTTAACCTGCGTGACTCAGAATAATATATAGATCTTTATGCATCTAGAGCTTTATAGATCTAGTGCACGTTTTTGACACCACCACAATTCAGCAGGATCCCTGCATCTCCAGTGTCTGAGAAACTACCAACCTGTTACAAAGCCACACGGTTTCATAGATTCATAGACATTAGGGCTGGAAGGGACTTCGGAAGATCATCAGGTCCAGCCCCCTGCCCAAGGGGCAGGAAGTCAGCTGGGGTTAAAGGATACCAGTGAGATAAGCACCCAAATGTTTCTTAAAAGTGTCCAGAGTAGGTGGAGGTAGAGGTCTTTCTCTGGAACCTATTCTAATTGTCTCACTGAGTTCAGTGGAAAACTAGTAAGGCTTAAGAAAATGGGAGAATTGCGTGTGCTGAGGTTTTGAGTACTGTGTATAGAAGAGTAACAGATCATATTTTATAGCACCCCTCTGCAAAGAAGAAGATTACAAACAAAGGAACATGATAAGAAAGAAAACTCAGACTCAAAGTCCGAGACAAGCTGTCATTTTGCCTCTGATTAGGTGCAGACGTTCAGAAGGCCTGAGGTGGAATCGATTTAAGTTATGTGGTTTTCCATAAGTGGCATAGTTTAGATTGGTAGGAAACAGGACATACATTTGCCCTTTTGGCCTACACACACACACTTATATATTAGACCTGGTTACACCATTTTTGAACCAGTTTAAGTATGCCAAACTTCTGTTCAGTTATGGGTAGATAAACCAGTTGTGTGCGCCAAACTTCTGGTCTGTTACAGGTATAGACTGGTTTCCGATTACTTATACCAGTAAAATGTCTGTACCTGGCCTCTGCATCTAGTGTTTTATCTTTATTGTACAATTGTAGATGTGAAGACTTGAATCATTATAGTTGGAGGACAAGCATAGGGTTGTGTGTTTTAAATACTGCTGTACAAAATGTATGTTCCAGTCTGGGGGAGACGGGTTCAGTTCACACCTATGCCATAACATTGCATGGCCTGGGGTAAAAATGCTTCCCTACCCATCACCGTTGTTGTAAAGATAAGTAGCGTTAAAAATGTTCAAACACTATCATAGTTAGGGCCAGAGGAGTCTTTCAGTCAGTTTATAGTACCGGACAAATGACAGATAAATTGAAAAAAGTAATATAATACATTATTTCCCATGAACCTCAGTTTCACTGAAATACTCTGAGGGGAAATATTGCAAAAATTGTTTGCATGCGTGGATGGATATAAACACATGCGCACACGCACACACCCATGTATGAGTATGTGTGTGCATGTGTGTGTGCACATGTGTTTATACACATCCACACACACAATTTTGCAACATTTTATATATATAACTGTCATTTTTGTGTGTGCCCATAGACAAATGTATAAGCAAAGCAAAACAAGAGTCTTTAGTGTACAGGCAGTCCTCCACTTACAACGTTTTGAGTTGCAATGTTTTGCACTCACAACATTTATAAATTGACACCCTGTTTCAACTTTATGATGTTGGTTTTGACTTATAACGCTTGATCCGACGTGATGCCACGCCAGCAAGCAAGTTCGCTGCGTCGCCTGTCTCCCTGGAGAACATCTGTCCAAACTTCGTTGGACACATCTTTAAGAAAGCAGACAAGACTCCTGAGAACACTCCAGCCAAGAACCCTTCAAAAAGTCCAACCAAGCGCCCTTCAAAAAGTCCAGCAAAGTCACCTCACAGAAGTCCTTCCAAATCAATATGATTGCTATTTACGATATAAATACATTAATGTAGTTATATTACTCATCTATAATTGATAGAGTACAAAATTCTGGGGTATTTTTGGTGAAAATAGGGTATCAGGCCTTGGTTCAGGAACCAATCTCCCATGTCTTATGAGAAATTGGTTCCAAGTTACAACGTTTCGACTTAAGACGTGGTTTTCAGGAACCAATTGTATCCTAAGTCCAAGGGCTGCCTGTAATTTTGTGAGTAGAGGAATAACAGGGCAGCTCTGTATCCTGGGTGGTCATGGCATAAAGGGCAGCAGCAGTAGCTGCTATTTATTACCTTTCTGCCCCCCTTACTTTAGCTATGCTGCTACCTCTGAAAAACGTTCTACTTGAATAAATTGTAAAGACTCCACTTCTGCTATGGCCAATTAATACCACTTTATATAGTCTCTAGATTTTAAAGTATTCTGCATGTGTGTCAACTGCTGTCTGAAGGGTTGGAAGGCTACCATTTAAGGACAGGCAGCCTAAAGGATATAATTTATTCCAAATCTTCATTGAAATAATGTATGTTTATGAACCTCCTCAAATGTGTTGCTGTTTAACTCCATGAGCTTTTGCACACAGTTTGGGTAGATTAGAGATCCCAGATTTATGTTCAGCACATGGGGAAATCATCTGAAAGTAGTATGGCCTCTTTCTAAGTATTTGGAATTATAAAGTGAACAAAAACACATGCGTCTTTCCACTGCAAAAAACATGGATACCATTTTTAATTTGTCTTAAGATGCAGCCACATCCTGAATTTTGTTTTAAAAATATGCTATTTAAAACAAAGGTTGGTATGGCAGGATGAATTGCCATTTTAATTGATTGCTTAGTATTTGGGGTCTTTGGAAGGTGCAGTTCTGATACCAAAAACTGGGCTCACAGTTGCATAAGGGCCTTGTTACATGGTCATTTTAGGTGGCTTCTGGAGCTCTTAACCCCTGGATTGGCTGCACGTTAATACCTTTAAAGCTCTCATTATTCAGTTTAAAGTTACGTCACTCCAGAGCAAGATTATCTCTAATCCGCATAAACTTGGTCCTATTCCATTAAGGTATGGCCACTCCCTATAGCTGCTCCATCCAAGATAAAGACCTCCACCATCCCAGGATGCAGTAGCCCCTCCCAGATCCTCCTTTGCTGTGGGCTCTCGGAGCCCGGCTGCTTCTGCTAACACTATTCCCATCTGTTGCGGTTTTTTTCATCCTATACCAGAGGTAGGAGGTGTTATTTTTCTGGCAAAAGGTGACGAATCTCCCCACAGGAGGGAGGGAGGGATCTGGGAAAGCCAGAATTAAATAAGATGTTGTTCTCCTGCTGCTGCTGCGGCTTTTTGCTTTCACCCAAGGTGATTGGCTATTAGGTGAATATCAGATCTCCCTGTGGGATATGACAAGTCCAGGTCAGTTCCAAACAAGTGAGCACCCTTAGCGCAGGGACGTGGTCCTAGGCAGCAACTCCCCACCCCTGGCAACCACGTTAAGAGCTGAACACTGTGGCTGGAAGGTGATCGCAGTTGTCTCCAGGACGGAGAGAGAGCTGAGTGCCAGCGCCGGGCAGCTCATCAGGAGTGCCGATGACTGCAGATTAGGAAGGGAGCTTGAACGGGGCAGGGGCTGGTGTGCGGGACCCAAAGCTGCATGTTTGCAGAGCTCCTGTTTCTTTGGCTACAGGCAAATGAAAGCACAGCTTTTTATAAAGGCACTGCTGTGGCCTGGAGGGTCTGGGCAGAGGCAGAGATGGAGGGAGCAAGCTTAGTGGGAGTATCTGTAGACAAAATAATCCAAAGGTTCAGGCTGGGCTGGGATTGAGGGATAGATGGGGTTTGGAAACAGGGAAGATCCAAACTCCAGCACCGGGCAGCATCTTCACCCTGCCCCACTCGCTGTCTGTGGTTTGGGTTTTACACGAGAGCTGGGCACTGGGATTTGCCAAGCACTGGGTATGAAGCAAGGACCAGACCAGCTCCAATTTCAGCCCCACCCCTCAATTTAAGGAAACCTCCCCCTACTGCTTGCTTTGCTGGAACCCAATCCTGTGATCCTCCCCCAAAAAAGCTTCCCCCTCTAGGGCAGCCAGATCCTGGGGCTCCCCACTTGCAGACTCTTGGCACTGCAGCTCTGCCATCAAAGGCGGGAGCTGGGTGGGCAGGGACATCCCCAAAGATCCCCCCACAGAGTCCGTCAGCCTTTCTCAAGGGGACCCCACCACCTCCCTCCTATCCCTGTAATCTAGGATGCTGTTGATGAGGTGGGCAAGGGGTGGCCAAAGCATAGACAAGTCAGGTTGGAAGGGACTTCCCTGCTCATCAGCCTTCTACTGGCAAGTCACAGCTATGCAGGTAGGGGTGCACTCAAAAGTTTCTAGACTAAAAGTGTGACTGCTCCAATCTCCAAGATAGTGCTAAGCTGATTAACATTTTTGCAGTTTATAGTGTAATGTGTAACAAAGCCCTAAGAGTCCATAGGGTAGCACTTTTTTAATGTGGTAGGTAGTTCCATTCCTCCTCCCTTTTAAGATCTAGTAGGTATTTCCATCTACAATTTAGAATTCTTCTTTTATTCTGGAAACTATCTATAGTTCACTTGAAACCTAGGAACATAAACTGCAGGAGCTGTTATCCTCTAAACTGTAAATGTTGTTTGCCTTCATTGTTAGCCATAGATAATGATAATGATAACGATCTGATGAGCTGCTTCTCAGCTTGACTTCTCCGCACCCCCCACCCTGCCCCCAAAAGTCTACCTGGATACATTAAACTAAAGTAATCCCTTGATATAACCACAAATGATACAAAAAGCCCTTTTGATTGCCTAATGGCAAAGATTTCCCTTATGCCCCCATCTTGTCCAATTTCTTGTCCAAGAATCACACATGCAGTATGATGCTGAAGCATTATGGATTTTTTTTTGGTGTAAAACAACAAGAACAAAACCACAGGACAGACACTTGAGAGACACTTAATCTTCTCTCCATAGAGATACCCAATTATCTGAGAAAAGTTTCCAGTGTAGTTGTTAAGTGCTTGAAAGATGGTGAATACTCTTTGAGGATCTGGACATGACTTCCAACATTCTGCCCGTTGGGAAGCTACAACTTTATTTTCCACCTTTTGCCAAAAGGATAATGCTTTTTAAGATGACCAAGAGATTTAGCCATGGAACTCCTGTTAAAATGAAAGGGTGCTGGGGATAAAATACTTAATCAACTCTAAAACCCTTAAGCTAAACATTTCATTTTATTAAACACCTAAAATCAAATGGCCTGAGGCATTTCTTCATAACCTATGGGCTTTCTCCCCACAACTGAACACCTAAAAGAAAGAAGTTCCCTTATTTTATTGATTCACAATATTAGACCACCATGACTGTAAAGACCAGTTAAATGGAAATAGGGTATGCAAAGATTACGCATTACAAATTGACCAAGTGACATGCATTGCTATATTATTTATGCATTTCATTTCTAGGGATCAAATATAGACTATGAGAATTGGGTTGTGCATACTGGTATTTTGATTAAGTTCCCTCAATTGTTAATTTATATGAAGGTTAGTTTTTAAATGAGAGAGAGAGGGAAACAAAATAATGTGAAACACTGTTTGATCCTAAGAAATCGTCATGAAAACTTAGCATTATACCTATCACCATGATGATAAAAAATACTTTACTTCCTCCCCCCCCACACTCACAGACTAGACCAACTTAGCCAGACACACACATATACATATACATATACGCATGTGCATGCACGCACAAGGGAATAAATGCAATTCTAGTCTGGCTAAGTTGATCTGTTCTATGTCCCATAAAGAAATAAGTGGAACGTTTGCTCTGGAATACAGATTTAGAAATGTGACATATGGTGGATATCACAGTAATAAGAATATTAAGAAAAATATTTGAAAATGATACATTAGAGAGAAAGTGATAGGAAGACCATTTTCATAAAAGTGAAAATGGTCTTAAGGAAAGTTTTACTGCATATGTAAATGCCATTATGTATAATAAATATAAGGCTACCATGTATACTGGTTAAAGTTCAATGATTTTCCTATTTTGATTAAGGTTTTAGAAAAGATATTCTGCGTGTGGAACAAAAAATCAGAATATAGTATTTAGGGGACAATAGGAGAGCAAGAAAGAACAGAATAAAAAATTGAGTCCCTGTGTGCATGTAAGCTATCCAGGAAAGTTCATAGACTTCATAGATTTCATAGACATTAGGGCTGGAATGGGCCTCGGGAGATCATTGAGTCCAGCCCCAAATTAAACTAAACATTTATTTTTTGACACTGAAAAAACAAATTCCCACATGCCAATTATTCCACTATGGAAACATATTAATGGCAAACTCCCTTTACCTCCCATGGAGCATTTAATTTATAAGACATGTTAATAAAAAAATAAATAAAAATTGCGATTTATATGACACCCTTCCTAAGAAAGGCTCAGGGCAGCTTACGGCAAGGGAAGCAGAACAACTTAAAGGGGAAATTAGCATAAATAAGGCAAAACAAGACAATTAAACAACATTAAAAGACCCACTAAATAACTACTTGGCCTAGTTTTGGTTGCTAAATCCATGCCCAAGCAGAAAGGTCTTCTAGTACTTCCAAAAAACATCCAGGATCAGGTTCTGCCATCCTCAAGAGGGAGGATGTTCTTGGATGTTCTTCCCTCTTGAGGAAGCAACTGCGGAGAATGACCTGATACACATTTTTTGGCAAATAGAGTTGGTGCACTGATGGCATTTGCAGGAGGTTGCTCTTGGCTGATGTCAGGAATTGTGATGGGGCAAAGGGGAGTAAACGGTCCTATAGTTATGGAGGTTCCAGGCCATTTAGGGCTATATAGGTAGAAACTACACCTTGAATTGTATCAGAAAAAACTACAGGGAGCCAATGCAGATGTTGGAGGACTGGCATTACGTGCTCCTAATGAGCTACCCTTATCAGAAGGCAAGCCAGCAAGTTCTGCATCAGCTGCAGTCTCCAAAGAGTTTGAGGGCAGATTCATGTAGAGTGCATTATTGTATACTGTCTAGCCTTGAGGTTAAAAAGGCATGGATGATATTGGTTAGATCAGAATCTGGGGGGGAAAAAAAGGGTTTGCAGACTTCTCACCGGACGGAGTGGGTGAAAGGCACCCCCCTCACTGCCACCTGAATATCCAGGTACAGCAGAAGAATTGGGGGCACTCCAAGGCTGCAAACCTGAGTGACAAGGTATAAGCAAGTGGGTGTGCCTGCTGCCATGCCTTCTAAATGCCTTCTAATGAATCCCTCCACCGCTCCAAACAATGGTTGATAACCCTGTCCCAGGGACACCGGGGCTAGAGGGAAACCCCGGACCAAACCCAAAGGAAAAGAAAGTGCATACTTACCCTCTGCAGGAGTCGAGGGCAGCAGAGGCGCACACGCTGGGAAACCACCTGCGCGGTTTATTAGCCGCACTTACTTTCAGCTGAGGCCGGGTGACGTCACTGAGAGGCACATCCCGGCGGGAATAAAGCGCGGCCCCGGGGGCACAGGAGGGTGGCAGGAGAACGCGAAGCCCGGAGGAAAGCCCGAGGCCAGAAGCAGGCACCCACGGGGTGTCTCTGCCGAGGGCAGGGTAAGCTGCAGCAGCGCCGGGAGTGGTGAGAGCAGCGAGAGCCGCAGCCACAAGGATTCCAGCTGCGGGGCTGACACAAGAGCCGGTAGGAGAGTGGGGACGGGAACCACCGGTGAAGGAACCGGTGGAAGAGCCAGCAGGGATGCCGGTGAGGGAGCTGGAGGGAGAGCCGGCAGGGACACCAGTGAAGAAACCGGTAGAAGCGCTGGCAGGGACGCCGGTGAATGGACCGGTGAAAACGCTGGCCGAGACGCCGGTGAAGGAACCGGAGAGGGAGCCAGCAGGGACGCTGGTGGAAGAACCGGTGGGAGAGCCGGCGGGGACATCAGGTAGGAAGCCCGCAGGGGCAACAGAGTCTCGGGTCCCATACTCCACAGACCGGAACCCAGCTCAAGTCACCGAGCCGAGCGGGTTGGGGACAAGGGAAGAGACAGGACCAGGGATAAGAGGCTGAAGACCCACGGCTGAAGGTGGCATTGGCTGGGGTGTAGGGGAGGTTGGAGCCCCATGAGTGCCCGCCAAAGGCATGTTGGCACTGGAGGCCGGGGAGAGGGGGACCCCACCACTCCATTTAAGACCACGGCTGGCGAGTTCCGGGGGTCTGCCACCGTCACCCGGGGCACCCTCTGGGGACCCTCCCGCAGGATCGGGGCAGACCCGGTCAGCTACCCGCGCAAAAGTAGCCCGGGAACGCCTTTTGGAGCAGAGGCGGGCACAAACCCAAATAATAACGCATGACCCAAGCAAGCAAGCAAAGCAAACCTTGTGCCTTTCTCTAGGTAACAGGATAGAGAGTGCTATCTCTAGCCCTTCCTAGAAACAAGCTCCTTTGGGTTTGAGTTTGCCTCCTAGCCTTTCCCAACTCAAGCTGCTTGCTCTTTCTCACTTTGGGTTTCTAACTGCCAGATAATCACCAACAGCTGGGGTCCCACCCCAGGGCTCCCTGCCCCTCTTAACGGGCCAAGCCGCCTTGCTAGATAAGATGATACTACATATATGTCAGCGTTACACCTTGTACACTGAAACGATTATTTTAAATCAAGGTTACCAACAGAATTGCCAATTATTAGCATTAATGATTACAACTACCATTTTGGCTAGATTAATAAGGATCTGAAAGTACAGTATTTTAACTCCATTTTTTTCCTTCTGCAAAAAAAAAAAAAAAGACAGTTTAAAAGGTTTTACAAAATGCAGCTTTTTTCCTTATTAGGAAAACCCCGCATTACAGAAACCTTTGCCCATATGAGCATGCACTCATACAACATACTCACACCGACTTCACCAGGACTTGTTAGGTGTAAGGATTTGCAGCGGGGAATGGTATTTGCATTCTACCATTTCCGTAAGCACTGTGCTCAAACAACCAAAAAGAGCTGTGGGGTTTTAATGGCTATTAGCACTAAAAGTACCAAAGAAGAAAGTTCAGCTGGATGTTTTCTTTGTGCTGTGCATTTTAAGCAGACATAGCTGTCAAATGCCTCATCAGTGCATGACATCTTAAGGATACATTTCTGAAATGCATTCTGCATTGGTGTGTGGGCCAACCTAATGGGCTCTTAGTGCAGAAAAATATATAGCGGCATAACTTAGAAAAAAGATCTTAAAATGCATTTGCTACTACAAGCACATGGCCGTTTCAACACCGGGGTAGGATTTTTGATGAAGTACCTTGTGGCAAATTTGAAATACTAGCCTGGGGGCCCCGATGAGACATAATTCACTCCAGTAGCTAGAACAAATCCAGCTTCAGCATCCATTCCACTAAACTCATTATTGACCCGAGGGAAAATGCTAGCCTTAAGCAAGTTTTAATAAAGACTCTGGTGGAGTAGTTTCTGTAGCACTAAATGCGATAATGAGAAACAAGCCACTTAGCTGCAATAGACCCAGGACCTGTATATAACCCAAAAGTCCCTTTTCTAAGGTTCTTGGGATTCTTTCCAGAGATGAACAGACATCCAAAAGAGATTTAATTACCTTGCTCACTAATTTGTTACATAAAACTCAGTCAGGCTTAAATGGACCAATATTCTGCTTGTCCTAGATGAGCATTATTTATTTTACTGTGTCTGCAAAATAAAAAATATCCTCATAGTAATCAAGTTTGGGTAGACAACCCAGGATTTTGCCAAAGCAGTACAAGGGAGAGTATGAAAAAAAAAGGGCTTAAAATGAATCAGCATTACAAAATTGTGTTATTTTAAATAATAAAAGGTTTCCTTCTTAAATAAATAATAAAAGATTTACTTCTATCTATGGTCATTTTATCTACCATCACATTACACCACGGATGCTCAAGTCTAGACTGCAGCTGGGACGTTTCTGATATAACTATTACAGCTGTCTACCGCTGGTGTAGGTAAATACAAAGACACAGATGAACAACTTTGTTCTGCAAGGTTCAGCCTATATGTCATAAACAACAACTGAACTTAATAACTTTCCCCTCCCCGTCCTCTTTTCAATCATCAGTTTGAAAATAAAACCCTCTTAGACAGAGGAAGTGACTTCAAAATTAAACAACAGTCTCAATACAGAGAGATACAGAAAGCATCCTTTGTCTGATTGTTATGATCATGAGTCTCCAGCCCAGGCGGAGCAAAGACAATTTTTTGTGCCTGTTTATCTCTGGTATTCATTCATAGAACGATGTTTTCTTTATTTCTTCAACTTCTGCAGGCAAGTATTTAAGAGTCATGAAAGTCAGTGGGGGAAAATTGAGCAAAACGTTCCTATTTTAATATGTTGGTGACACAGCTGAGGAAAAAGATGAAAAAAAAAAAAAGCAAAGCAGCAGTGTCTGGGTACAGCAATTCTGTCAGCAGAAGAAGGACAAAGGGCCAGATTTTGATCTGTATTGTGCTGGGAGTTGTCCCATCCAAGTCAGCCACATTCATCTAGATTTATGCTAGTATCACTGTGGTCAAAACCGGACCCAGCATCACGAGATGCTTATAAGAAGAGTTGTTTTAATCTAGTTTTAAGTTGCACCTTTTCTGTAGGCTGAATCAAGTATTTACTTTGCACCGGGTAAATTCATCCACTTTAACATAGCAGAAAGGAAAATATACTTTGCAGTCAAATCCTCAAATAGAAAGGATCTGGTCTGTTATGCTTGCAACCAGCTAATTCATGTAATTCACATAAAAAGTTTCCAGCATCAATCCTTGTTTTATGCCACGTCTTATTATTTAAAACAAAGATGGCCGAGGAATCCTGATGCAATTTATAATTCTGGGGTGGGTTTATTTTGACTGGTTGGTCTAAAAATCAGATGCTAGCAGGTGATTCCAATAAAAATGAAATCAGATCACATTTCTATGAAACCTTAGCTGTTTATATAGATGAGATGCAGTGGGCGGGGGGGGGGGGGACCATAATATTTCTAGTTTGAATGGAGATCAAATGACAAGACTGGAGTTGCCATCTACTGGAATGTGCAAAGAATGACAACTGACACATAAGAAAATCCTGCAGTAATATCATTAGTCAAAATAATAGTTTGTATATTCGTACAATATTGCCATGCCGCCACAGAATTATAAAAAAAAAGTATAAAGGGATTCTCCAAAGAGAAGGAATTATTCTCCAGTGACAGTTTTTGAATAATTCAGAAAATACATGAGGAGCTTGCACTAAAAATGATCATATTTGTTTAAGTCTTTTATCCATACCCTGTAAAAGATTATCTTTACCACTTCATATCAGTCTGGCTTATTCTATTTTTTTTTCCAAGCTGCACAAACAGAAAGTAATAAAAGAAGCTGTAAAGAAGACAATGATGCATGCTTTGGACATGAGTCCCTTATCATCGTGGACTTGTTGATTTATTATTAATCTATAATGTAAAGGAACTTTACGACAAATCCTTAGTTGATGAGATATTTAAGGCTAGCAAAGTTGTAGATGTGCTTTATCATTAGGCACAGTTGCTCAACCGTCTTTTGTGCATTTGTAATCGCATGCAACATCTTCATGTACAGGAAGAAAAAAAAAAAAGTTCTTATTCTTTTCGATTCAAATAAGATCCTTAGTGGAAATTGTTTCTTAGATGTCTCGTCTAATAGATGGCATGCCACTCAAAGCTTTTCAATAAAATATTTTCACAAGACACTTCATATAACAAAGTGTTCCTGAGACAAAAGAGACCTTTCCCACACAGATGAGAACAGTAAGGGAAGCAACAAGTACAGGACAGAAGTACTTCAGTTCACATGATGAATGTATCTGAATTTTTGATTAGTGCATCTAAAACAGGCACAAAATGCTGAGGGGAAAATTACACCAGTTCCAACAAGCCAGCAATTGGGTGCAGTCATCTGGATGGACACTAAAAATTAGCAAGAGCATCCGACACTAATGATCGCATCACGCCTCAAAAGGGAAAGACCAAAGCCATGAGCCATCTCCTTAAAAAAAAAAAACAACACATTTTATATTTTAGCATTTACAGAATATGCTTATTAGTACGTTTCATTTATACGAAGTGACAGGATCAAAGTATCTGACATGTAAACTACCGCTGTTATGATTAATGAAGTTCAGAAACAAAGGAGCATTTCTCTGCAAAACACTGGGCTGCATATTTGCTGGAGTTAGTCCCAAGGGGCCTGAGAAATTTTTCTGCTGAGTTTTGAGTCACATTTTTCTCATGTTTTTCTTTTGACCAGAGGGTGATCCTTAATTGCAGTTTTAAGTAAAGCAAGTACTGTTAGCAAGTCATCAAACATTATGAAAAATGATGTATTTCTCTAACAGTCCCTGAAAGGATCCAATTTATTTTTCGCCCTAGTCTCCAGGCAAAATGGCAGAAGCCAATCAATAAATAACTTTTTTAAAGGCATAGTGTCCATTATTTTCATCTACCAGAAAAGGATACCAACCTACATAATACATACATAATTGGATATAATTGGAAATCTAATCAGAATAAAAGAGTAATGATGGCAGGATTTGGCCCTTTCATTTTCATAAATCTAATCACTTTCTTGCAGATGTTAGTGTACACACAAATGCTTTATAAACGGAGGTCAACTGACTAATTGTCCTAAAAGATGTAGACTAGGGCTAGGGACAAACATTCAAAAAGTCTGAATTGATTCAATCTTTGCAGGTTTGCCTAACCTGCCTAGGTTGAACCAGTTTGTAACCATTCAGACATCCCCTCTGGATTGAAGAAATGCAGGCACGTGCCTGCAGTATCTCAGGCTAGAAGCCAGGGGGAGCTAGAGCAGCCCTCCCTTCCCTTCTATAGTACTGAACTGAGGAGGGCATGTCCAGGCTCTGGCGGGATGCTCTGATTAGGAAGGGGTTCCCCACTCCTGACCAGTGAGAGAGCAAGCAAAAAGTTGGTAACAGAGCATTGAGTTACACTGCAGGGAGTAACATAGGGAGTTGTTAGCATTTATCAGCCCAAACATTTATCAGCCTCTCTGTTTAGTTCAAGCTCTTAACTTCTTCCAAGGAAGGAATGGAGGGACATTACCAGCTACCTGTTGATTAGCTCCAAAAAGCCTTAAGCCAACACTGTTCTGTCTGCCTTTGTCCTGTCTCTCACAGCATAGACTGTAGCCAGCATGTGGTATGATAGCTAATGTTGGGAGGTGTCTATGTAAGGCAGAGGTGAGGGGGGGAATCCCTGCTTGTGTGGCAGGGGGTAAGGGGGGCAGGAGAAAGTCAGGCAAATGCCACTGTACCTGCAGTCTCTGCTGGAGCTCCAGCTAGGGAGCAGAGGGGCGGGGCAAGCCCTGCTGGGCTGGAGCAGGAAGCAGAGCCTCACCTAGGGTTGCAAAGGATATGGAATGCTGGGGGACTCTGGTTTAACTTAAACTGGGACAGACATTGCATAAACTGGTTTGAGCCAAATCAGTTAAGTCTGATACTACATTCAACAAGGTTTATCTCAAACCAGTTTCAGCCATTTTCAAATTGGTTTATGTGCACTGAATGTCTGTTCTGTTACAGGTTTAAACCCATTTCTGATCACTTAAACCAGTTTGTGTGTAATGTCCATCCCTAGCCTAGAAGAATAGGCTAGTGAAGAACTGGCCAAGTGGCCAGCAGCAATTTTACCCAAATAAGCCCTTTTACTAATTCTTTTTGAAAGTAAAAAGCATGTCTGTGTGTTGTGGCTGGTGGTTTGGTTTCACAAATGCACACATTATGACCTCCTTTTATGAGCAGTGGATTATTTATCATAAACCCATCCCAAAGTAAAAAAAAAAGATGTTTTTAAAAATAAGGATTGACGGTAACATTTTCAAAAGTGACTTAGAAAATTAGAAGCAGAAGTTCCAAATAAATTCAGTGATACTTAGGCTCATAACTCAGTTTGAAAAAAGGAATTGCGGCTTCCTAAGCAGATATAAGGTATGAAAAAGGATATCCTAAGACTTTATGTTTGACTTGTTGTTGAAAAGGATGCTAGCAAAAAAAGCAGTATTAGGTGCTGATGTATTCTTGGAAGTCAATGCTACTGAGGAAGGAGGCTAATGCCCTGTTCATCAGTTGTAGCCGTGACAAATCTGATATTTTCAAGATGAGATATGTTGTACTGTCACTTTCAAAACTGAAGGTTACAACTACTTGTAGGATGAAGGCCAGGAAACCCCAACACAAGGCATATGTTTCTAGCCACCACCATTTGTCAATTGTTTTGTTTTGTTTTTGTAACTGAAGCTGTGTAAATGTCTAGAGTCAAGAAGAAAGCTAGAAGGGGCTCCAGGCAAACTTAATGATTTGAGGACAGATATACAAGTAATATTTATCAATCAAATATAGCTGTTAAAGCAGCGGCTCCCAAACTTAGGGCATGACCCAAATCAGGGTCACAGGGGGTCCATCCCTTGCTCCACCCCTCCTGCCTGCAGGGTTCTCCTGGTGTTTGGTCCATGTGGCTCTCACCACTGCTGCCCCCCATGATCCTGGCATGGCCTGGGCTCTGCTGACGCCACTGGGCATGAGTTAGTCGGCGGTGGGGGTGGAGGTTGCAACCCAGATTTAGGGTTGCAGTAAAAAGAGATTGGGAGCCACTGCAAGAGTATAATGGGAAGAGTGTTTGTGTGTGTGTGTATAAATTACATACTATATACTCCTGGAGTTTAAGCTGTTGGGGTCTCAGAATTTCTCTGGTGACTACATAAAGATAATGAGCAGAACAAGAGAGATGAATGAACCTTTGGCATACGCAAGTGAGGGTTCTGATGACAGAGAATTAGTTGCCCATCATGGCTAGGGGCAGAGGTTACACAAAACAGTTTAAGTGATCAGGAACTGGTTTAAATCGGTAACAGACATTCAGTGCACAAACCGGTTTCAAAATGGCTGAAGCGGGTTTAAGATGAACCTGGGTGAATATAGTATCAGACTTAATTGCTTCAGGTCAAACTGGTTTATGGAATTTCTGTTCCAGACCATTTCCTGGTTTAAGTTAAATCACAGTCCCCCAGTATCCCAGATGTTTTGCAGCCCTGGGCTGGGCCTCGCTGTCTGCTCCAGACAGCAAGGCTGGCCCTATCCCTATATTCTCCAGCTCCAGCTGGAGCAGGGTCGGGGGAAAGGGTGTGGCCAGATCCCAGCCCAGCATAGCTCCCTGAGGCATAGTTTCATAGTTGGTAGGGTTGGAAGGGACCTGAGCAGATCATCAAGTCCGACCCCCTGCCATAGCAGGAAAGAATGCTGGGGTCAAACGACACTGGCAAGGTTTCTATCTAGCCTTCTTTTGAAGACCCCCAGAGTAGAAACGAGCACCACTTCCCTTGGAAGTTGCTTCCAGATCCTAGCCACCCTGACTGTGAAGTAGCGCCTCCTGACATCTAGCCTGAATCTACTCTCCATCAACTTATGGCCGTTATTCCTTGTTACTCCCAGTAGTAATTAGGGCAGCAGGGACTCTCCCATGCCTGCTGGTCTCCCTTGGCCAGTTTATAGACGGCCATCAGATCCCCTCTCAGCCTTCTCTTGTGGAGGCTGAACAGGTTCAGGTCTCGTAGCCTCTCCTCGTAGGGCCTGCCCTTCTGCCCCCGATCATGCATGTGGCCCTCCTCTGGACCCTCTCAATGTTGTCCACATCCCTCCTGAAGTGTGGCACACAGAACTGAATGCAGTACTCCAACCACGGCTTGACCAGTGCCGCATCAAGGGGGAGGATCCCCTCCTTGGACCTGCTCGTGATGCATCTGCGGATGCATGACAACGTGCAGTTAGCCTTTCTGACTTCATCCCCACATTGGTGGGCCATGTTCATCTTGGAGTCTATAATGACTCCAAGATCCTTTTCTGCTTTTGTGCTGACGAGAAGGGAATTCCCAAGCCTGTAAGTGTGCTGCTGGTTCTTTCTCCCTAGGTGCAGTACCTTGCACTTGTCAGTATTGAATCCCATCTTATTCTCATCCGCCCACCCCTGTAACCTGTTCAGATCCAATTGCAGCCTGTCCCTCCCTTCTAGTATGCCCACTTCTCCCCACATCTTAGTGTCATCTACAAATTTGAACAAGGTGCTTTCTACCCTCTCCTCCAAGTTGCTGATGAAGATGTTGAACAGTGCGGGCCCAAGGACCGAGCCCTGGGGGACCCCACTGCCCACATCCCTCCAGGCCAAAAATGACCCATCCACCATGACTCTCTGGGTGCAGCCCTCCAGCCAAATGGGAGAAGGGAGAGACTGGGGTTCCCTGGTGGGAGAAGGGAGGGAGGGAAGAGTAAACCCCTCCTTGCCCCCTTCACCTCAAAGGGGCCATTCCAGCTAGCATCTGGCCATGCCCCATCCCTTGCCTCTAGCTGCACTGCAGGGGGGTGGGTGGGCAGAGCTGCTGTAGCCTGAGCAGGGTGAGCGGTGGTGGCACCACTAGAGAGAGCTTGGGGAGCTATGGCCGCACCAAAATTAAGCTTAGCCATATAGGCACACCTCCCAGCCTCACCACCACCTGCCATACACAGGCTGCAGCAACTCTACCTGCCTGACTCCTACCCATAAGGCAGCCCCACCACGAGGAAGAGGCTTGTGTTCCCCGGGACACCATGACAAGGGATGCTGCCCCTATCAGAATTCCTCCCCATCTTGCCATTCCAATGGCAGGGGCAGGGGCACGGCAGCCAGCACCGTCCCCTGAGATAAATGGTGCTGGAGGGGATTTATTGCTCCCTCTCTCCCACCAGGGAACCCCAGTTGGGGCCTACCTGGCTGGGGATGAGCAGCAGAGGTGGCAGCCAAAGCTGGCAGACCTAGCTGCAGTCCCCCGGTAAGAGAGGGGAGGGAGGGAGGGGGGAATAAACCCCTTCCCTGCTCACTTTGCCAGAGAGGCCATGCGGGGCCGACATCTGGCCATGCCCCCACCCCTGCCACTGGAACGATGAGGGTGGGGATCCTGATGGGGGCTGCTCCACCTCAGCCAGACACACCCAGGTTGGGGTCCCTCGGGGGGAGAGGGGACAGGGGGCAGGAATAAATGCCCTCTCTGTCGTCTTTGCTGTAGGGTGCCCTGCTGGGCTGGCATCTAGCCGGGGGGGGTCTGGGTCTGGCTATGCTCCCTCCCCCAAAGTCCAAAAGCCTGACGAGGGCTGCTTCTCCCCTCCCCTCCAGGCACACCCCAGCTGAGGTCCCTGGAGGCCAGGGGGTTTAAACCCCACTCCAATCGTACTCAGGGGCCTGGCCATGCCCCTTCCCCCTCATCTCAGTTTCCCTTGGCCACTGTGGAAGGGAAGGGAGGGCTTGCCCTAGCACCCCCGGCTCCTGGCCTGAGCCACTTCAGGGATGTGGCTGCATTTCTAGAATCAAAAGTGAATGTCTATTTGCTTACTTGCCAGTTCAATCTACACAGGTTAGACTAACCTGCAATGATTGAATCAATTCAGGCTCACGCTTTTTGAATGTCTGTACGTAGTCCATTAGTTTACAGCTCTTGAAAGACTATTTTTGTAATGGAGGAAGGGAAGTATTTATGGATGTTCCTGATGGGGGAATGTTAGAGGAGTAGATGGTTCAAAGGTTTGAAATTATTAATTTGAATGAGTAATAAGTTTTGTGATGTTAGTTTAAATGGATAAATTATAAGAAATCCGTTGTGCACGTGGCTGATACATAGGAACCAAGGGAAGGTGAACACTCAGAAAAAGGTGCTTTCAGCCTATTGCTGTCCCTACTGCTCCTTTGCTCCAACAAAATAAAAACGTCACCAGTGAAGAAGCCCCAGTGACTTCTCAACTTAGTTCCTAACTAGCATTCACTCTAATTAGGGCTCAGCAAAGCGTGTGACCTTAGCAAGCTCTGTGCTGTACACTAAGTCACGTGATCCACTTGCTAGTGGATTTAATAACATTTATTAAATTATGATCATGCAGGAACTGCAGCATGTAAGTCAGTTACTTCCAAAATAGGGTACTATTGCAGATACCCTAGCGGCAAAAGCAAACTTCAGTTACAGACTATATATTTGCACCTACAAAGAGATGATCATATTTGTGGACTATTTCCTTCTTAGTTTTCATATAAAAAACTAAATATAGGAAAAACTTGAATTTATAGCCTACATAGGTATGGAGAATGCTATGCTTCCCAAGTTTCCCCTGCTCAAGTACAAAATAGTACTGTCTTTTTCCCTTTAAAGTAATTCTTGTCCTGCTTTGAGGTTGAAAGGCCAGTGGAATTAAAATTAAAAACCAGCAACAATACCTCAAGTAAATACATGATATCACGTGGGAAGCCAGGCACAATATCTTAAAAAACATGTATTTAAAAAACAGCAACAGGAAAAAGGACCTGTCAAAAGATCATCTGGAAAAATTCAGAGCTGAACTTGTTTCAGGTAAATATCCTAAACCCTGGATGCTTATCCAGTGTAGAGAGACCTCTATCACACCTCTTCCATGGGTTTTGTTCTTCCACACAACAGACTTTCATAATAATCAGTTTTGAGGATATTAAGCTGTGAAGGCAGAAGATAGAAATACTATTTTTTTTTCTAAACACATCTGCTGTCTGTAGCTCTTGGCATGCCATCTTCTCTACCCCTCTTAACGTGTTTTGGCAGAATATCTCCTCCAATATTCAATAAGTCTGTGAAGACAAGTAAAAGTGACTTCTGCTGACCGACCTCAGTACAGAGGCTAGGCTCAGCTAATGAAACGAACTGAAGAAACACTGCGCGACTCGGCACATCAGAAAACCTAACTGGCACTTTCCAGATTAAGTTTTAGATAAACTTTGTTTGCCGATACTTCCCATTCCCCCACCCCTTCCCAGAAAAACACAAGACACTCCAGGTTTGTGACAAAGCAAGTCCCAAAGACCCCCAGTCATGCTAAGCTCAATATGAACATATTAGGAGACAGACACTGCCCTGACGAGACTGCAACTAAAATAAATAAATAACTAAATAAGACAATGAAGAGTAATGTATACAACACACAAAGACAGTGATTCACAGACAAAACAAACAGGGTGATAACAAGGGCATGGATTATTTTTTTTTCTTCTTAAATGTTAACTATCCTCAAATGCCCCCTCCTCTTAACGATTGCTGGTTCCAATTGCTTAAGTATATAAATTATGCCCATCTGCCATTCTAGCTACCCTTCTGTCCCCAGCTGGCATAATCCCCAATGATTAATTTAATTGACTCAATCACTTCTTGTCCCCTACCTTCCTACACCCCAGATGGACCCTCTCTCTTCTTTAGGCCCTTGGAGAGGATTATAGCCAATCAAAGAAACCCTTCATAAATCATACAGGGTACAGTTAAATAGCATAGACTGTGATGTCAGCAGGGTTCTGCTGAAGTATCCCACTGGGAACACTTGGAAGCTCCTTCTCTTTCCAGCCATGTGGGCCGTGGGCAGGGAAGATCAATTGCTAAGGGCGGTGTGCTCTGTGGAGTGGACTCCCAGTCAGTGGGTCTGGATGAGTGGAGATATACTGAAAACTCAAGACATGCACACTTCAAGTGTTTTCAGCTTCACACAATGCTTTCCTACATCTCTAGGAATGGCTATTGTCGCAGGATCACATCATATGGAATGGTGTGATGTAATCATGAAAAAAAAAATGGTTATCATTTTTCCACCGTCTATAGTCTCATCATATATAACACAACGTATACGTTTAAATACATAAGCACCTTTTTCAAAGACAAAAAGCTATGACTAATGGGGAAAATCTACAATACATTTTGAGCTACAGGACATTTCACAGATATTGACCACTGGTTTTGATTTAGAAGCTCTCGCTAATAAAAATTTGGCTCTGCCCCAAATCTGAAGAGGAAAATCAAGCACTCTCTTGTCAGATTATAATTAATTTGCACTACAAAAAAAGAGTACAAGTGAGCCAAGTGTTCTTTAAAAATGGTTGTCTAGAATTCTGAACACATACAAAATGTCCTGAAAAAATAGGCTTTTCTCTTTGGTTGCTTTCCTGTAGAGAGGAGTAGGAAGCCTTCTACTAATTCTGCACAAAATATGGAGTAGATCCAAATAAACTGTGATCTTTCCATTTTACATCAAAAGTAAAGATTCAGAATAAGCCAGTGTGAGGGATACCCGATAATGATTAGACAGATCTAAAGTAAACATTACAGCTCTTACCAGTATTTTTCCTCCAAACTATAATCCGTGGTTTCCTCCTATGCATACATATGTATTATGACAAAGTAATGAACGAGAGCTGAAAAATGTGTTTGCGATCTGCAAAACCTCTATTTGAGAAATTGACCTTGGAGCACTTTAGGTCTCCTAAGGAAATAAGGTGCTCCTTTGTCCAAGATCCATCTCTCAGATAGAGGTTTTATAGCATTACAGTATCTTTATAGCTATTTATAGAATTCACTGCAAAGTTCACATAATTTCCTCTAATACAGGTGAGAAGTAAAAAGCTTTGATTCTAATGCAACTTTCTTTGTTGTCTTTAGCACTGCAATATGAAAACATTAAAGGCAAATCAAGGAGGTACGGTGCGATTTCTCACATGACTCCAGTAGGCTGTGAATTAGGCAGCTAAGAAAGAAGCATGCAGAAAGATTAAAAAATGCACGCGCATATGCATCCATATCAGAACGCACACAACTCCTTGCAATGCCATTCAGCCAAAACAATGTCATAGTGTTGGTTAAATGAAAAGAAAGCCGTCCCAGGTTTCTGAGAACTTATTTTAAAATTTTTTAACCATTCATTCGTCCGTGGTGCTAATCTGAGCAGTGACTGTTGTCATGTAGGCGTTGTTGTTGCTTCAAAAAGTGGGCCGCTTTACATCAAGGCAGCAACTTATATATACTATTCTAGTAAAAACAAGACATCTAATTATAATCTGGATGTAACAAATCTCCACTACAAAAACCTTGCCAATAAAGCGATATCAATATACCTATACCCACAAAAACTGCTGATGGAGAAACAGTTTATATCAGTTGGTATAGTCAAAAGAGCTCTCTACATAATACAAGCTGTACCAGTAAATGGCACCATTTGCCAGTATGTCACATTCACGTAGGTAGTTTGCCAGCAGAGCTATGTTGTTCAGGGTGAGGGGGTAGTATTTCAGACCCCTAACAGATAGTTGTACTGGCAAAACTTTATAGTGTCGTTCTGCCCAATAATAAATCAAACCAATAATCCCATCTAGAATGCAATTAAACTAGCCATGCCAAAGCAAAAGCTACAGTGCCTTGTCTTCACTAGAGTTTTACAATGACATAACTATGTTAAATTAGATTTCTCAATGCACAATCGTATCTTTTTGCAGTAAAACAAAGCCTTACATTCTCTCCATGCTAGGAGTTGTGCTAAAATTAATATATCTTAAAGACCATTTAGCATGTAGTATACATTCTATGCTAGGAGTTGTGCTAAAATTAATATGTTGTAAAGACCATTTAGCATGTGGTATAAATATAAGCAGTTAACATTTTGAAATGTGTTACATGCTCATGGTCAAATATAAGTGGGGACAAGAAACCCCATAGTATTTCTAGATTAGGCTGTGGTCCTGTTCTGACATAAATTAATGGGAAATCCTTTCAGGCTAGTCAACTAACACCTACAGAAAGGCTTTGGAGAGTCTTGGAACAAACATTTAAGAAATGTCTGGACAATCATTTCTGAAGGTGGAATTAATTGATTTTCAATTAAATATAGTTAACTAAACCCTTCAGAAATGCTAATCTTGACACTTTGTTCCAAGACAATCCAAAGAATATCAAGAAAGGTTAGTTACCTAGAGTTAATTGAAAATCAATTAATTCAAATTACAACAAGACCACAAATTCTAGTCTAGACATAACCTAGGAGGTTGCCAGAACTGTCTAAATTGCTTGTAATTCAATTTCTTTGTGTATGGTAGGAGCTTTAATAATGTACCGTTAAATTAAAACCATGTTATCATGGTTGCCATGACTGTAATGCAGCTCACTTTTCCAAAAGAACTGGACTGATTATGGATTCCACTTTGCAATCAGAAATCCATAAGGCTATTTTACCAGCATTCAGGGAGTCAGTAGTTTCTGAATTTACAAGAATATTACACTGTTAATGAATGGATTAGAGGGACTTTGTCTCACTGTTGATATATTGTCTTAAAAACATACACTGATGATTTTGCATGTAGGTCACCTCCATGGCAGACTTTATACGGCTACACGTGACTAGCTGCTATTGAGCATGGCTGGTGATGACAACAGCACGCCTGCATGCAATGATAAAAGTGTATTTATCACATTGTCAAAATAAATAGGGTGATTTACATGAGAATATCTAATGCTTAAAGATAGTAGCACATCCAATGTGTCTATTCTGCACCGATAAGAGGCAGAAAATTAATGGTAGTTATCACTATTACTTCAACACCTTGAAAAGCTAGGGCCATTTTGGCCAAAAGCTTGTGTGTTATATTTGTGTATCTACTAAAAGGGCCATATTATGTAGCTCATCCACTCCTTATCAGCTGCAATTCTAAATCCTATTTAGAGGAGACAGTCTACCAAATGCCAGGAGTATCCAAGATGTAAATATCAGAGAAATAACAGATTTAATTTGCTACCCTTGAAGTCATGTCTTTTTCTTTCCTTTTCTGTTTTTAAATGTTTCCTTTATAAGAAATGCCATGGTTCACTGCACTTGAAAATTAAAGACTACAGTGTAAAGATCAAGGTTTGAGTTTGTCCGTGCCTAGCCAAAGAGAGAAATTAAAATCACCACTCAAATTCCTGTTTCTTTTTTACACTGATAGAAACACCTAAGAAAATACCAGAAGCAATAAATACATTCTTGGGATTCTAAATGTATGGAATAAGACAACAATTATTTTACAGTCAGTTGAAGAGTATCTCACATATTGTTGAGTTTGCTCATTTTCCAGATAAATGCAACAAAGGGTACCCCAACGTTTAGAGCCTGGGAGCCAAATTCTGATCTTTCGTTTGTCAGTGCAACCCTTCTGACGTCAATGCCATGAAGTGCAGATTTGGGCTACTAAAAGTTTGAGCATAAATGATGATAATACATAATGCATGGAATTAATGGGTATGCAGAGATACTGGAACTAAAATGGAATAAATAATGTTAGAGTGAAGCCTATAACTAAATATATAAAGTAAAATATATTACCAACAGACCATTTTTTTTTGCTTTTGGCAGCTTCAACAGTTTGGGAATCATTGCACTGGAATCCCACCGATTTCCACTTCTGTGCTGGTTCTACATGTACTTTCTCAGCTGAACTTTTCTAAATCTTTATTTATGGTGACCTACTTTGCACTGATTTAATCAGTCTCCTTTAAATACATATAAAAGGAATTTGTGCTTCTTAAAATGTCTCATAATAGCTCCATTTTAATAAAGCTAATTTAAATCTGCTAATTTATAGAGATTTGCTAGAGGGTCTGAAACTTTAGAAAATGTGTAAACTTAACAGTTTGGCTGTGATAACAGCTTAGACAGTGGAAATTAAGCCATTTGCAGAACAATTATGCTGAAAGTGGATTTCCAGTCTTATTACAATAAAAGGTACAATTTTTTAAAGTTTAGGAAATATATGAGACCCAAGCTTACAGTCACACAACCAGCCACATATTCACCCAACTTTATTTTTTCTAACCCACATTCCATCCTTCTTGGATTTAGCCAACCTTTTGCCTCAATGCTGCAGCAATATATATTGCACTTTCACAAACTTAGAATGAATTGCCTTCTTTTTATAAAAGCACTTTAGAGATACAAGGACAAATTCTTTACTGCAACAGACTTCTGTTTGCAATAGTGGGATGGAGGGTGGCTGGGGAGCTGATTCTGGCTCTCTAAGTCTGAAAAGCAGTCTTTGGGCCACCGTTATACCAATCTGCTGTAGTCTCCTCTATTTACGCACGAGACTAGGAGCCTTAATAGACTATGTGCCAATGGAGAAATGGCAGGCTGAAGCTGGGCCGCACCCTCTGCATAATACCTCTCCTAATTATGCCAGGAGGAGGTGGCAGAGGAGGAGTTGGGCATATCACAATAGCGTCTAGCCAGGAGTTCACCTCAGCCAGAGAAATGTAGTAGAAATGTGTAGCAAACCTGTCACTGACATTATTTTGATCATCCTTTGACACATGGAGCCGGCTGACCTTGCTTGCAATGATAGGTGACTTTTGGAAGATCTGTCCCAAATTTTTCAGTGGACAAGAGCATTACCATCCTAGTCCACGCACATCCGTTGGGTCTGTGACTAAGCATTTCACGCAGTGCTCGTAAAGGCCCAATTCCTCCATTTTTGCTCTTGACTTCATCAAATACTCAATACAGGAACCCTGAAGGTACCCTGGAGCATGACTTCTACAGCCTCCTTGTCTGCTTCCCTTAACCTTCTTCTTATCCCTTGGTCCATTGTGTTAGTGTGCTGGGGAGCAAAAGGCATTGGTGGTGCATTGCTACCACTGGAAAGGAACATGGGGGAAGAGCAATGTGTTTCATATTCCTTCTCAAATGAAAAAAAAAAAGCACATGAAAGGTCTAACCAGCACAAGCACTTCACATTTAGGTAATCCAACGTCTCACATTACAATGCAATGCATATGTACACTGGAATAAACTGAACCCGGAGGATAAAAATTCTTCATTCCTAGTTCTGAGACCGCCATCGAGGTATTTTAACATTTCCATCTATTGGAGAAGGCTTTTCTGAACAACTACGTCTGCAATGATTCACTCATACACTCGTGTTTGTTCTTACAATTTTGAGGTGAGGCGAGGTGGGAGGAGGTCGTCTAAGTTTTCTGGGATGTCCCTTGCTAGATGATTTTTTACTGCATCAAATTACTGCATTCCTTGAGCTACACTCAAACCAGCCAATCACACTCTGATCCACTGAGTAGAAAGAGTCCCTTGTACTACTTTATCAAATACCTGAAGGCACATTAGTTCGAGACAACTGCAGCAAAAACCAAAGCAGCCCCCCCGCCCCCCCCCCCAAGGAATAATCAATGGTAACTTCAATGGGAGATCGGTGCTTTCTTTTGCAAGACTCGTGTTCCCATGTCAAACTTCCTTATGCAGAATTAACACCCAGACACTGAGCCCAGAGTTGTCAGTTCTGATAGCATTCTCCAGCACCCAGACGTTTGATGGTATTTCATAACAGAAAAAGATGGCCAACATTTTCCTGACAGTGCTACTGTGTATTTCTCGGGCAGTAAAGATTACACAGATAGCTCCTTGTCAGTAGCCTTTTCTATAGCTAACGAGTTACAAAAAAAAAAAAAAAAAAAAAAAAAGCAGGCAAGGATTTCTTGCTGCATGGAACAATTTGGACAACTTATTAACCTAATTGGGTTCTAAACCCCCTCTCTCTCCCCCACCACAGACACACTGATGGGGTAACCCTCAGGCTGACTTCATTCAAAAAGCACAGCATTCTTTATGCTGCAAGAATAATAGTTTTGTATGCCATAGCCTATACTGCAAAAAAAAAAAAAAAA
>NW_005841890.1:3042588-3073917 GCF_000455745.1 Alligator sinensis
TGCTATAGCTAACGGGTTACAAAAAAAAAAAAAAAAAAAAAAAATAGCAGGCAAGGATTTCTTGCTGCATGGAACAATTTGGACAACTTATTAACCTAATTGGGTTCTAAACCCCCTCTCTCTCCCCCACCACAGACACACTGATGGGGTAACCCTCAGGCTGACTTCATTCAAAAAGCACAGCATTCTTTATGCTGCAAGAATAATAGTTTTGTATGCCATAGCCTATACTGCAAAAAAAAAAAAAAAAGCCATTAGGAAAAGCATGTGCTGTACGTATAAAAAAAATATGCAGGGCGGTAAAGAGCCAAATGTAATTAAAGCGTGTATGAATATAGACATTCATATTTACAGAGCTCCGACTGCATTTCTGAGAGAGAATGCACAGCATTCCCAAGCAAGCGCCGTTTAGAGAGGGTCCGAATGAAAACACGTTCCCGGGAAATCGTTCTGGGGATCGGATTCTGCTTTTCAAATCTAGAAAGACAACCAAGACGATATTTTTTTCTATGCTCACCCTCCAAATAAGAAGGCAAATTCCCCCTCCCCCGCCACACTCCCGATCTAATCCTTATATGCCGTATGTATTCAGACAGTTTAAACAAAGGGGGGGGGGGAAGAAATATAATTGTATAGCTTCCTACTTAGAAATGCCTTGCTGATGATGATGGTGTGTGTGTGTGTGTGTGAGTGTGTGTGTGTGTGTGTGTGTGTGTGGGAGAGAGAGAGAGAGAGAAATGGAGAGATAGGCTTAAAGTATTTTCCATTTCATCAAAGAACATATATTACTTTACTGGTTCACTAAAATGTTGGTTTTATGCCCACCCCTTTTCAATCTGCCCATGTCTGAGATGCACAGTGCAGGCGTAGAATCATGAGTAGCCTACGACACTCAGTGAGCACTAGGTGCCTCTGCATGCTCTAGCAACATACTGCTCAGCTGAAGGGAAGGGATTCTCGCTGTCTCTCTCTCTGCTCTAAGCATCACCTAACAAGCAAACCGAACAAAGAATGGGAAATAAAGCTATCCTTAGCCGGTCAGTGAATGAATTTCTCTATGGAGTAAAGGTTGTGCCGGTCAATGGTCGTTTCCAATGATGGACATTAAACAGATTGTCAAATCCTGTGGAGTCGTTAGGACAGAGTTTGGAGTTTTTTTCACGCCACAGTATTAACCGCAGAGAAAAGGACAGAGGGAGAAGGAGAAGATCAAGCTCATGCACATAGTTCTGAAACTTGCAGGTCCTAGAAGTCAGCTAAAAAGCTAGCTGGACAACCCTTCAGCTCTTTGAGCAGAAGCAAAGTAAGACATTGTGAGCTTGCCAGCTTTGCACAACATTGAAAGGGACTGAATTTGTAGCACAGAGGGGTCTTTTTTAGCTCTGCATATAATTAGTCCAAACACAAAGGAAGCAACTGAATGGAGGTTGTCACTCTCTGGAAAAGGGTGGGTAAGACACTTTTTAATTAAATTCTTTCATGAAGAAAGATTTCTTTTCTTTGTTGCAGCATTTAACATGAACATAATCACTATCCTTTTACCTTTGAATGCCTGTGAACTTTAATGCTGCACAGCCTCTGCATGCTGTAAAGTGAAATGTTTGGCTCTGTGTCTTTTTTTCCCCCTTTAAATAAAATATGATGTAGAATTTGAAAAAGATTCAATGGACATTCTCGAGCCTATTTGGAAATATTCTTGCTAATGGATTTCCTTCTTATTGGTCTCTGTTTAAACTGGCTGCTGAGGAAGCCCCCAGGGTTGATATTGTGTACGCTGGGTATCTTTTTTAAAATGCTTCCAGCCGTGAATAGTGGGTGTCCACAGCTATGTCGGTGTGAGGGCAGGCTTTTGTACTGTGAATCACTGAATCTTACAGAGATGCCTCGCAACCTGTCGGGCATGATGGGCTTGTCTCTGCGGTACAACAGCCTTTCAGAGCTGCATGATGGACAGTTCACAGGGTTAATGCAGCTCACGTGGCTCTATCTGGATCACAATCACATTTGCTCAGTGGAGGGGAATGCCTTTCAAAAATTGCGGAGAGTTAAAGAACTCACCCTGAGTTCCAACAAAATCACCCAACTGCCCAACACCACTTTCCGACCCATGCCAAACTTGCGCAGTGTGGATTTATCATATAATAACCTGCAGTCTTTGGAACCAGACCTGTTTCACGGACTGAGAAAACTAACAACTTTGCACATGCGGTCAAACGCCATCAAGTTTGTGCCAGTGAGAATTTTCCAGGACTGTCGCAGTCTGAAGTTTCTAGACATAGGATACAATCAGTTGAAAAGCCTGGCTCGAAACTCTTTTGCAGGCTTGTTTAAACTCACTGAACTGCACCTCGAGCACAATGATTTGGTGAAGGTGAATTTTGCCCACTTTCCAAGGCTCATATCGCTGCATTCTCTCTGCCTCCGAAGGAATAAAGTCACTATTGTAGTTAATACCTTGGACTGGATATGGAAACTCGAGAAAATGGATCTCTCTGGCAATGAGATTGAATACATGGAGCCTCATGTTTTTGAAAGCATACCTCACCTCCAATCACTGCAGCTGGACTCCAACCGGCTAACCTACATCGACCCGAGAATCCTCAACTCCTGGAAATCACTCACTAGCATCAGCCTTTCTGCAAACACCTGGGACTGCAGCCGCAACGTTTGCGCCTTGGCCTCCTGGCTGAGCAACTTCAAGGGTCGCTACGACAGCAACCTGCTCTGTGCCACCCCTGAGTACGCGCAGGGCGAGGATGTTTTAGATGCAGTGTATGCTTTTCACTTGTGCGAAGACGCAGCAGACCCAACAAGTGTTAACACCTTCTCGGCAGTAACAAACAACAGTGACCAAGTGCTGAGTTATAGCCCTGCCACGACAATATACGACGTGCAGGATACCGAAGGGGAAAGAACGACAGATGCCATAACCGTAACTATGCCCAGTGAAAACACTGAGAATGCTGTGCAGATTCACAAGGTGGTGACAGGGACCATGGCGCTGATTTTCTCTTTTCTCATAGTGGTTTTAGTGTTGTATGTGTCATGGAAGTGTTTCCCAGCCAGCCTAAGGCAACTAAGACAGTGCTTTGTGACACAGCGCAGAAAGCAGAAGCAGAAACAGACCATGCATCAAATGGCTGCCATGTCGGCCCAGGAGTATTATGTTGATTACAAACCCAACCACATTGAAGGAGCCCTGGTGATCATTAATGAATATGGATCTTGTTCCTGTCACCAGCAGCCAGCAAGGGAATGCGAGGTGTGACTTTCATTGGGGATCTAAACAGTGTGCAACCAAATAACAATGGGCAGAGAGACAGTTGGATGGGGGGTTTAATGTGCTTTTCTGATGATTTCTGATGCACTTCTTTGCTGAAATTGTACGAGGATCTGTCTAAAAAAAGACTTGATATTTTAGCTTTATTGTGTCTTAAAAATCTTCAGGACAGTCAATCTTGAAATTTCATATGGTAATACTCCCTTTGAAGATCTGTCAATATTCAGGAATCTGAGAGTGTAAAAAAAAGGTACCAATTATTGATTTTTGTAAACTAAAAAAACAAAAACAAAAAACAAAACCAATCTGTTTAAAATAAAAAAAAAATAGCATTTACAGTTTTTACAGACTGGTGTATATTACATGAATTGCTCCCTGTATACAAAATGCAACAGTTTAACCTCTCTCCTCTTCGTATACAGTGTTGAAATGGGAAGGCTAGCAGCAAGGAAGCCACATAAAACAGAGCGAGTAACATTCACCAGCTGGCTTCACATTGTAATTATGACACATTCACTTATATCATGATGCTGAAGATTAAAACAAAAAAAAAAAAAGCATGACACTGAAATTATATTTTTGTTAAATGCGCTACCTGGGACTGTATCACTAGAAGAAGGGGCCGATGCCCCTGAGAAAGGCTGAAGTCCCAACCGTGTCACTAGGGGAATATTTCTGAGGATTTTTAAAGACAGCTCACTTGGAAGTTGCTTTGAGAACCACAAAAATGCAGCATAGCTCATTAGTACGTTCCGTATCTAAATGAACCACATTGCAGTCTCCTAAAAAAAAGAATAATACTGAAACACTGCCTAAAAAATAAAAAAAAGTGCTACTTTATCATTTTCCTTTCAAAGAAATATTTTTAAGGGCTTTACTCTAAATCTCCTAGCATTTCCCACTTCCCTGCTCTTGTGCAATATGCTAAAAGCAAAGAAACCATTGTTGTGTGCACTGTAGAGCAGTGATGAAAGGACTGAGGAGGCAGCCATCCAATTTTCAGTAGTGAAAGCTCTGTGTGTTTCAAGAGTAAAACCTTGGGTGTAATACTGCAGCCACCTTAGGCAGAGGGGGATTAGAGCAGACTTCTGGTACTATAGCAAACTTAGAAAAACCTGTTCTTGCTGTGAATGCCTAGCCTGTCGTTCACGTCCATCGTAGGGCATCTTTCACAAACAACCTCTCCTCCAAAAATATGTGCAGAGGGAAGAAAAAAATAGTGTATGATCCCTCTCCCACTAATTCTTGACACAGACAGTACTGATATGCACATAGTTGTTCGTGCAGAGTCCCACTGCTGCTTTCTTTTACTGCCCTTCTCTAAATGCTTGCTTTTCCTGTATTTGGGATTTTTCACGCCAGTATGTGACCAACCTACTGATTGCTCTTTTGAACAACTCCACTCGTGTCGATGAAAATGAGGCTGTTATGTTTTTTCTAGCATCCAGCAGTGCATCTTCTGAAATTTCCTTTATATAGCATACCATTCTAATAAACTGTTACACGTGAAGGATTTTGTAAAATTTATATACTTTGTACATATTTCTTCATGCTGGGCTTACCATCAACAGCAGAAAATGCCCCAGAAGAAGCACATTCTTATATGGCAACTTAGCTGTTAAAAAAGGGGTAGAGGTAGCATCACCCTTAACAGGCGAAACCACGCCTGTAAATGTAGACCAAGCATGAATCAATCCATGTTGTTCTGAAAAAGTAGCTGATTATACCATCTTCATCTTAGCTAATCGTTTCATACATGATTTTTTTCTGTGTTAGATGAGCACCTCCTTAAGACAGCTCAAACTTATTTTTTTTCCCCCTCTACTTGGGAAAATTTTACATTTTACAAATCCACATCTCACATTAAGGATATACAGGATGCTGACATGTTGTAACCACATTTTTTGATTAAGGGAGACTACTCTAAGTAAAACCCAAGATATTCTGCATTGGCACAGGATTTTGGTTTTGTTGTGGGGGTTGTTTTTTTTTTCTTCACTGCAAATTTTAAACCTAACATGCAATACTTTTATTTGGAAAGCACCTATAATCTGCCCACTGTTTCAATATTTGCTAACATCATTATAGCTCGTTTGTGAGCAAAAGTGCATTTCTCTTTCTGTGCCATGACGTGTCAAACCTGATCCTTTCACCACGGTAGCCAATGGCAAAACTCCCATTGACACCAGTGGCTCAGTATACATAAATGAGTCCAGCAGTGATGGTAACAGGAAAGCATCCCTTGCTTGTTTTCAAGTTTGCTCATTTTAAGAGCATATACTCCCTCAGAGTTAATTCAAGGCCACAACTTATATTCTTTACTCATGAAAACCACTGAGTGCAATGGTGGGGGGGAGGTTCCTACGGAAGGGCTGAAGCATCTGGCTCTCAAACTTTGAACACTGCCACACATTCCTCAAATCCAAATGTAGCACCGTCATCCCACACACAGAGATCGGTTTAAACCAGTTACTGGAATGAGTCAAAGACTACACCATGAATGCTAAGTGCTATCGATATATGTAAAAACACATTCAACTGACTTGACTTCCTCAGTGATCCCTGTTGCTATAAAAAGAGTGTTGGTATAATCATTTTTTTTCTAGAGAGTTCATTTATGTGCTTGGTGTTTTGGTAACTGTAAAACCCATTGCAAAACGGATGCAGACAAACATACATCTCGTGGTTGTATTTCTTTGTATTTTTAGCATGCGTGTCTGCTGCGTTTTCTTGCACACAAGTGACTGCACACTCCTCCAGAATTATTCAGGCTGTCTGTTAGTGTTAGCAATATCCAACGAGGTTTTGAGAGACTTGAGCAATTCCACCTTTGTGATTTATTCACCTTGCGTTGCTTCATGCATCTTGCATTGACAGTTTAAGCAAACTAAAACCGGCGAATCTGATTGTTAAAAGGTGCAGCACTTTTACAGCAAGAGTTAATCTCATTATTTACTGCTGCCATTTCCCCTAAAGAAGAGTAGTGACTACCACTGACTTGCTTCCCATAGCAGGATGATGGATGGTCTCACTATACGCAGGATGGCATTTATTAAACTTTCAAATATTGAAAAAGACCAACTTTACAAACTATCCCTTTCTAAACAGACAAATGAGAGTCATACAATCACGAGACAAGTATGTCAGGCTCCCAAAGGACACCTGTGTGTATCCTTTCAGGGTCTCTACTAACTGCTATTATGGCCCCTTGCCATCACAGTGATGCTGTACCATGCCACGGTGGTATTCTACAGACTGCTCACATCTGTTATGAAACTTAATGTGAGAAACACATGAATATTTCAAATGCAAAGACAAAGCATTTCTTGTGCTTCAATCCAGCTAACATCAATCCAGCTATTTCCATCCTGCTTCCAGGCAGCTTGCATTGGTGTGTTTCCACCCTACTACATTTATAGCATACATATAGCAATTGCAGGGGGGAAAAAAAGCTCTAACTTGTCATCATACCTTTCAGGTATCAGATTCACCTAACTGCCCAGAAAGATGCCAGTGTTTCAATTGTGGGCCCCTTTTCTGAAATCTTTGACATGGCTGCAAAAATATAGTCCTGAGATAAATTTGACACACACTTTCTTATTTGGTAGATACTTTGGGGGAGGTCAAAGGGTTATAAATGCCCTTTTTATCTTCCACTCAGTAAAACTCAATCTCCCTTTGAACACCCAGGGAATCAGCAAAAGCTATTCTTCTCTGCATTTTCAACTAGAAGGCATGGTGGAAGGCAAGCATGAAAACTACCTTTTATGAGGCTTGTTAATACACGATCAGTGTTATGGATCCTTAATATAAAGTCTCTTGCTCCAAACCTCAATGCACACTCACAGTGGACCCAGTAATGAAGGGACTGTTGCTGTGTATGCTCTGAATGTATATGAGGGATGAATTATTTTTCTTCCTGTTTTTCTTCCCCCTCTCTTCATTCCTGTACTACTGCAAAAAAGTGATATGAAATCAGAGAATCCATGCTACTGTACTATATTCTGTTTCTGGGCTGAATATATAAATACAAAGAAATTCTGTCTTCAAACTGTAAGCTCCATCCTTTACCCATTGAGCTTAGGTACTGCAGGAGTCTATACAAAGTGGGTGATCTGTTATACCATATGTGCACCAAAATTTAGGCACCAAAATTTAAAGTGATGATGAGATCCCAGATAGTACTCTCAATTTCCTTGCTTATTTCTGTTGAGGAAAGGTCATTAATGATACCTAAGCATACCGTGTACAGTTTAATGCATCTTGTAACGTTTTATGGTCAGGGTACTGAGGGACCTTGAAATGCATATATTGGATCATTTTCTTCAGTTCTGATAAAAAAAAAAAAAAGCTTAGCATTTGCTTTCCAGATGTACTAAATATGTTTCTTTTCCTTTTTTTTTTTTTCCCCTGGTCTCATTTTACTTTGGTAGCAAAAGGATTTACCGAATTAAGAAAAAGAACAGTTATATCAGATGGCATTCAGAAAAGCAAATGGGAAGCAGTATTTAATTAGCAAGCTTATTGCTAGTGCTAAAATGTATTCAAATTAAAAAAAAAAAGGAGGAGGAAATGAGGGAAAGGAGAAAGAGACAAGACAAGGGGAAAAAAAAGACTGAAGTAAGGAGGACTAAATCAGGTTAAAAGAAAACATGAAAAAGCAGGACTAGCAATGAATAATCCAAGGCTGAGGTGGGTGGAGAAAGGAGAGTTATGCAGAATGTGTACGCAGAGATGAGAGGGCTCTGCTAAAAGAGGGTGCTACGGAAAATGTAGATTTGCTGTATAGCAGGATAGAAAGGAAGAATGTGGGGACATAATGAAAGGAGAGAGAAGACTAGGTGGAAAGGCAGAGGGGCTAAACAGGCATACAAGGTAAGACAGATTTTTTTTTCAGTGATTTTACGTTTTGTGCTAAAGTCGTGGCAGACAAAACACAGGGAGTCCAAGACTGTCCCCCAGGTACACACACTCTATTACACACCCACCCACATGCATGTTCCTATATGTATGTCCCATTTTTAAGGGAGTCCAAACCAAGAAATACAACACTATTGCCTTTCTAGAACTGTGGTACCTGACTTCCAACATCATGAACCTCCTGGATCTTTGTTGGTTGGACTTCTTAGCTGTAGAGAGCATCTAGACATTGAAATACTCATACCCCAAACAGTTTGATTTCCCAGCACTTTAATCAGCCTCATATTTGCAGCTAAGACTCAACAATTCTTGCATGAACTGTATGCAATATCTCTCATGTTCAGCAGCTGTGGTGACAACTATTACTACAAACATATTAGTTATTTTCCCGTGTATTGTTATCAATTGCTCTTTTAAGATTCATGACCTGTCCAGACCCGCCTAGTGTCAACAGGTTTACCATCGCGTTATTCTGGACATTCATGCATACCTTCCCAAGCCTGAATGTGGCTGGCAGTGGGGGAAATGCCACTACTCTAAAAGGTTAACCTTTCAGACATGCAACACAATCATTCAGCTCTTAAAAACAGCCATCTGGAGTATTCATTAAATAAAAATCAACCAATCCAAACCCTGCAAAGACCCTTGTGGACTGTCCACCATAGTTTGCTACAGCAGAAAGACATGATAAAAGAAAGGGGGTAAGTGTTGTGCACTTCTCAAGTTGTCAAGAAAAATAAAATAAAATAAAATAAAAAGAGGATGTCCACAAAAAATAATGAAACAAAGCTACAACCTAGTTTGTGCTGGCAAGACCACAATTGTAATTGGGTGGGTGGCTGTAAGGATCCCAACTGAATGCTGAGGAGCACTGTAATTTTATTGCAATGTGTCTGCTTTCCAGTAAATGTGTTTGCAGGGAAATCCATATTACTCTGCAAGCAAAGCATTTTATTATTATTATTATTATTATTATAAAGATAATGTAACTTGCTGGCATTCAGACACAATTAATTAGTCCTTAGACCAATTGCTCTACTTATGTTTCCTCTTTAGTCCTGATCATTCCTATCACTGTAATTTCAAAGTCAAGAAGAAAGCGGGAAAACCAACATGGTGGGGAGGGATCTACTTAAATGCAGCACATTGCCATGAATGGATTCTGAGTTCAAATGTGTAGCAGGTATGCATGAGAGAGGTAAAGAACCAACGTTTACTTTACAGAAATATATGTGAGTCTCAGTGCTTCTGGAAAAGAGGGATGACTGGCAGTGGTCCAAGCTAGGAATACTGTCCAGATCCTAGCCGTGCAAAGCAGGTATCACCAAGGGAGGTATAGGGCTATGCAATTGTGACCATTTCCACCTTCAACATAAGTCAAGAGATGAATCCCAGAAACTAAAAGTGGCAGGTGAGTACCAAACTGCAGTGTTATCTAGTCTCCATCTTTAATGCAGATGATTTTATCTTATGATTGGGTGGCATCATTAGTCGCACAACCTGTATCTCCAACTGCTACACTTTTTGCTCTGCTCCTCTCACGGCATATCATTCTCCTTTCTAGTAACTGCCAGTAGCTATTGCAGCACTTTAATAAAGGACCTCATCTTGTTTGTTAAATAACGTCTCTGATAAGAAATATGCCCGAGTGTATTAAATGGACGGTGGAAAGGGTAATCCAATTAAGGTATTCAAGGAAGCCAAGAAAAAGACTCATTGTAGCATACACTCCGGTGCTCTGATGGTTAGCAAGAGGTGCAGGCAGACAACTTGCTAATAGACGTGGGATTCGGATTAGAAACAGTTTTATGAAGCACAGACCTTCCTTCTGTTTGTTTTAAGCCTGCTCTATTTTTATTTCCCCTATTTTTTTTCCCCTGTGTATTTTCATTCCCAGAAATTATAAAGCAGCATGAGAATCAAAAAGGGCAGGGGGGATCTGAAAATCCAACACTAAACTGCAAGGATAGTGCCCAGTTATTGGATTCCAGAGGTTTTTATTCTTTCAGCAGCTGCCAGCTCTTTGAAGCACATCTGCTATCAATGGTTCCTGTTTGCAAGACTAGAGCTAAAGTAAGCCCTCTAGAGTAAACCTGAATCTGTCTCTGTAGTTCAATGCTTCTGCTGACAGTTTGGCTTGCTAACAGAGACTCTGGTAAATATTAAAGAATGTTAATAAAAATGAGATAAAACACCTAGGGATTTGCTTTTTTTTAAAAAACTTGGCTCGCTACTAAAGTTTATCTTGACAGAAAATTTACTTCTCTGATCCAGATCATTTCCCAAAGCAATTTTCCAACAGCAAACATAAATTTGAGGCTGCTGCTAAAAGGTTCTCAATCCTGTGCTAAAGAGGCCACTGAATGTCAAACGTGTACCTCAACTTCATGTAAATGTCATATTGTATTGGACACCGTTCCTTTACTCCAGCAGCTGCAGCAGCTCAGATCCATGATCTCAAACCTTAATACGAGGCATTTCTGCTTCCCTTATAAGTCACCACAGTAACAGTGGCCCGTACTATTCATCCAGGTGTTTTAATGACATTTGGATTAGCTCACTGCAGAATGATAACAATCCAATACATTGCATGCATTTTTTTTAAAACCTGATTTTATATCAATAGGGGAAGGAATGCCAAAGGAGACACAGTGCAGCGTAAACTTGTCCAAAAAGGCCAGAAAACTGGCAAAGATGACAGAAATATAATATGTCTCCTATTCCTATCAGAAGTAAGATGAAAAGGTAACGGGAAGACCTCATCCCCCAAAGATTACTTAACCCAAAATAAGGAAATGGTACAGAGAAAGGTAATGGGTAGCAGGAATTAAAGTGACCCTACTTAATACGGGACAACCAAACAAAGAGCGTTTGTGGGACTGCTCAGACTTGTAGCAGTTTGTTCAAATCCATACTGGATTCACCGCTAACAGGTAAACTATGCACAGCAATATTGAGGAAGTAAATTCACTTGAGACGGTTGACTGACAGAAGTGGACGATGCCCCCAGCAGATTAGCCATCCCAAAAAAGATGCAGAACATGATGGGTGTCCATTAAGGGGATGGCACACATCAGGGGACATGACATCCACCCAAACACATCATTAAAAGCAGAAAGCAATCAGTATTGGCACAGAGGAAACCACAACTCCTTGAGGTCAGCCTTAAGGACCTAACTAATATTTTCCTACTTTTAAAACCCATAGAGCTACCCTGTTCCAATCTGTCTGATGCAGAAGGTTGTGTCTTCATGCTATTTAATATACATGTAATAAGACCAGAATTTGCTTCCTGCAAGATAAAATATTGGTACTCTTTTGCAGGCATCCATCCTAATGTAGACACCTACTGTGTTTCTTCTGAAGTCATGCCCACACATTCCTTTATTTATTTCCTTGATTACAGCAATTTATAAGACCAAAAAAGGAGATTTATATTGAGGGGATTGTGGTGTGCCGGGAATGAAGGCATACTAAGGTTAACGGGGCTGCTGCGAGCTAATGGCTCTCTAATACCCAATAATGTCATACAAATAGGACTGTCCATGCATAAGAGAGGAAAAAAAAAAAACCAGGCATGTAACTTGATGACCAGTAAAAACGGATTTGGCAGGGGAGGGAAGCTCATAGGGAAATAAGGAGAAAGCTCACATGGGACAAGGATAACAGAAAGATATAAATAGTCAAGGAAAAAAATAGGTTATTTGAAGTTGAACTATGAAGGGAATTATCTTGTTTGGTGGCTTGCAACCCAGTGGAGCTGCCCTGTTTCTACATCATTGGACTCTTCCTAGGGGTGTTGTGGCATAAAACACAGCTGACCTGATCTGATGAATAGCTGAGCTGTCTCCACCCCAAAAGGTGGACCTTTTATTAGATTCTTTTTAGGAGAGTATTAGGGCATATCCTTAAAACTTCATCCTAATTTACTTACTTTTTTTTTTTAACCCTTTCTTTTTTTCTGGTCTTCTTTTCTTGTTTCATAGACCAACCTGGCCCTAACCTGTCACTGTTCATTAGCAATGTAGAAACTGATACCGCAGCTGTTAATGACAATTCCCAACTGAAGAGCTAAGTGAATAAGGCCAGGATGACCAACCCTAATACGAATCCGCAAATTCACATCTATCCCAGACCTCTTCAGTCCAAGGAATAAATATGAAGCACTGTCAGCAATTTGGGTAACAGAAAAAGAGGATTTAAAATGAACAAATAGCTTTGCAGTGACAACTACCCAAGGCCTGCACAGCATATATAAAAACCATTCTAAATAGACTTATGAATAAATTGGCTAATTTAATGGAAAATATGCAACCTTGCACTACAATTAGCTATAGTGCCAACAGACAGAAAAATAGCACCTGTTCTTTTTATGCAAGCAGCGTAGTGATAGGTAAAAGAACCTCTAATAGATTTGAACTTAAAAAAAACCCAACTTTTGATAAGGTCCTTCAGGAGAAGCCGTTTATGAAATGAAATAGTCATTAAGTGAGAGGTAGCATACTGTCATAGATTACAAAGCAGTCCAAGAGCAAGAATAAACAGTTTCAAACACAGCAAACAAGGTTAACAGCGAAGCGTCCTAACGTTCAGTGTTAGGACCGGTGTTGTTTAGTAGCAGTGGCAGTATCATAGCCTATGAGGCTGAACTGGGGCATGATCATTGCTAGTTGAAAACTTTTCCTGTCAATGATCTGGAAACGAGAATGACCAGAAAAGTGGTACAACTTTCAAGTGACAAAATATTCAGGTTAGTTCAAAGCAGTAAAGACTGCAATCTTTTGTAAAGAAGCTTTAACAAGGCATGGGAATAGGTAAAATTATCACAGTGCAGTGTTGTCAAATGCAATGTCACATGCACATGGGAGGGAGTAAGGAAATTGTACGTATCCACACTACTGACTTTGAAATTATCGGTAATAGTTCTATAAAAGGACCTGTGCATCATTTTGCAAAGCTCAATGAAAATCTCTGGTTAGCGTGGCCAAAATAAGGGTAACAACATTTAAAGATGCACAGATAACTTAACATATATTATAATGCTTATATGCATATATGTATGTGTCAGTGGTATGTCCTCACTTGCAATACTGTCTTCAGTTCTGCTCCTCCCATCTCAGAAAAGAAGATAACAGATGGGGTTAAGCTACTGGTGACTAAAATGATGAGACAGGGAAAGTTTCTATATAGAGAGAGACCGGAGAGAGAAAGAGGGGGAGAGAGAGAAGAGCTATTTATGTATCATGCTTGCAAAGTGTGTATCCGTTCCCCCTCTAGTGGCCAGTCTACATAGAGGTTATTATAAAACCGGGGAAAAAAAAGCCATGAAAATAAAAGGCAATAAATTGGATACTGATAAAATAAAACACTTTTATTCCCCATGCAAAGCATAATTGACCACTGCCTTTCAGGCTTAGTATAATACTATTGTTACACTGTATTCCCTAAACTTTTTTGGATCCCTTTGTTGCTTCTAGTCTTATTATTTATATGTTAAAATCCACTTTTTTGTTATATTTATATGGTACCTAGTGCAGGGGTTCTGCCACAGTGCAAATAGTAAATAGGAAAAAAATACCCAGTGGAACTCACTGCCACAAGGCAGTCCTGATGGGAGAAAAAAAAAACAGAAGGCAAACAAAAACCATCCAAACAAGAAACAACACAATAGGAATTAAATAAAAAAACGATGAGACATTTGATATTTTTATAAAAGATGAGATCACCAATCATTCCCATGTACATAATGAAAATATTAGACAGGAAAAAAAAATATATATACGAGGGATAAGGCAGCTACTCTGGGATGGGAGTTAGAGTTATACATCACCAGGGGAAACACTTCTGCAGCTTATTCTGCAAGATGAGCTCTTGCTATAACTATTCCAAGGGTACATCCATCAGAAATGCTCAGACCATGCCTTAGGCACATTGCCTTTCCACCAACAAAACTACTCAGACTTTTCACAAGCCACATTTGCTGGGAGCAGAGTGGGTGGCTCAATGCAAGTAACTTGAAGTAAGGGAAGGGGCAGGTGAGAGCAGGGGGGCTAGCAGGTCTGCCAGGGGGAGGGAGGGTTTGGCATGTCAGGGGAAGGGCTTCCAGGTCTATGGGGAGGCATTGCTCAGGTAGGGGGAGGTGGGATTAGCAGTTAGCACTGCAAAGGGATAGCGGTAGTCAGGACATTAGGTTAACCCTTTCCTAGACTGGGTTAACTCTTTCTCAATATAAATTAGTCCACCTCAGGAGATGCATTAATTTAGATTGGGGCACCTTTTTTGGAATGAATGAAATCTCCTGAACACCTGCATGATCAGCCATTTACATAAACCTAACCCTGTTTAGATCAATCTAAATCAGTGGTAACCAACCAGTCAATCTCGATCCACCAGTAGATCTTGGAGCCTCTTGTGGTAGATTTTGGAGCCTCCTGGAGTCGATCCAAGGCTGGGGTCGGGGGCTAAGTGCCCGCATGCATGCACCCCAGCCTAGCAGGTCAGTCTGTAGGGGAGGGAAGAGGCGGGGGCTAGATCAAGGCCCCTGCGGTGAGGGACAGTGGGATAGAGGCAGGAGCAGGGAGTAAGTTAAGTGGGGCCCCAGTGGGGATAGAGGCAGGAGCAGGGGTAAGTTGAGTGAAGCCCCAGCCAGGTGGGACTTACCTGCTGGGGAAGTGTGCCCTCAAATAATTTTTTTTTGCTCTGCCTTGATCTGTGCCCACCCTTCCCTCCCCCGGGGGAGGGGGGGGGGAGAGGGGAGGGAGGAGGCGGCACACAGTAGATCTTGGGTTGCTTTTAAATGCCAAAGGTGATCTCCTCCTTAAAAAGGTTGGAGACCACTGATCTAAATGTACCACCCGTGTGTACCCAGTGTTAGCACCATTAGGTGTGCAAACATGATTCATGAGACAAAAATCAGTTTTCATACAGGAATCCATAATATTAAAAATGTTCTGACCTGGTGTAGTCTGAGTTCTGTGCAACAGAAGAATTGCTCTAGTATTTTTCTACAGTCCAAAAAAAAGGCTCAAAACTAAGTGCTGACGTTTTCAGAGGGGTGCCTCGAGTCTAGGCAGGGATGCCTCAAATCGAGAAAGGTTGAGAACCACTGGTCTACAGGGTGTCTAGCCCCATTCTCTGATGTGCTCTGTAATAGCGTAACAGTAGATTAAATGGGCTTTTATGCTCTGCATGCTAACTTCTTATTAATTTGTTCCACTAAAACTGAAGAAATTACATAGTAGTTAAGACTCTTCATTTTTCATCTTCCAGAAACAAACACAAGCTTCAGCTTTTTCAGGAAGATAGTTCTGTCTTATTTAACAATATTCAGAAAACAGAAATGCCTTCCCCCCACCCCCCTGACTGTATTTTCACAAAGACATCAGCCACTGTCCCCTCCTACATCCAGTGAATTGATTTGTACCCCTCCACTCAGGAAAGGCTTAAGAATCTTTCCTTTTCTGTTGCAATTTGAAACCACGGTTGTATTTACAACAGGCTGTGTCAAGGCAGGGTTTAAAGAAAAACATAAGGAATTTTACAAACCATCAAGCAAATGAGAGAAAGGCACTCAGGTACCATGGTGATAGAGCAGTATAAGGAGGATAGATTTATGGATAAACTCACGTAAAATTGATTCTAAAGACCATTGTAGAAAGAAGAAAGCTTCTCTGATCCACTAAGAAGATATAAGGCCTTTCTTTCACAACCACCTACACAAGGGACTATCAGAACACCAAAATAACTTGATGTACATGTGTGGGGTGTGACTTGGTGCATGTGAGCATTGGGTAGGATTTAAGTATAGGGGGAACATTTGTTTCAAGCTCATGAAGTGCCTGAATGGTACATTATCCTAGTCTGCCAACAAAACTATTTTTTTTTTTAAATACGCAACAAAACAAAACTCATCATGCCTCTTTCTAAATGAAATAAAAATAATAATTGACTTTAGACTGCCTACAAATTTCACTCAAAATGCATTTATTGGTCTAATTTATACTATCTCTTAAGAAACTAGCAGCAAACCATTTAAAAATAGTGAGATACAGTTTTAGTTTCTCTTTTCTGGCTATATCAAGAAATAAAATACAGTCTTCTCTTTGGCTTGTCCTCAGAGTAGATGAAGTCCCAACTCAGATTTTCATCTGAAAAGCTATAGCATTTTACACATTTCAGAACAGGGGGCTTCTTATTCAGAGTGACAGTCTAATATACTCAATGATTTCCCAGAGTGCCATTACCGGGGTAAATTAAGTGTCAGGTTCCAGACTAATTCATCACTTATTAATTAACAATATCAACAACCCCTTTTTCATTACAGATAACACGTTTTACAGACTACCAGAAGGATTTTTTTTATTACGAAACTTATCTCAAAGGCTCTTTCCTGTTATCTACCACCTTAATAATAATAAAAAAAATCATCATTCAATCATAATTTTAATGGATGATCATTTTTCCCTTCACTAAAATTAAATCATAAAAGCTATTTAATTAAATTGAATGGTAATTGAATGCCTTTAATCATGCAAAGAATTAAAATGAAAGATGCTTTCTTCCCAAACCCTACAACATGTAATGACAAAGCTCTACCACATGGAAGTAAACCATTTCAAAACATAAATCCTTTTTTATTATAAAAAAAACACACTTTTCCTTTCAGTCACCGATTCTGAACGTCTTATGAGACCTTTTGTAAAATTCATGGACAAAAAAATGGAACATGTCCTTTGAACCACCGTTTTATATTTTACAGGGAAAGGTATTTAGTCTGCAAATCTAGCACACCGTTCAGTTTGTTATTTCAAACTCCCCTTGATTCCGCTGCATAGGATCAAAGGAGAAGTTAGAATGCCCTGAAAGGTACATATACCTTTCATGAAACTTTTGTGTATTTCACAGTTTTAATAGTCAGAGATGAATGTCTGCAACCCTTGATACAAAGTCTTTTATTTGCCATATTGGGTTATCCTCTCTATCTGCTCCAAACACTGAAGATTATGTAATATGTAGCCTAACAAACCATTTAAATGTATTCCTCCATTTCAGCATGGAAAAAATAAGAGAGCACCTTTATGTTTAAAAGTAACTTGTCATCCCCCCTTACCTTAGTTTCTCTGAAGGTCTAAGGAAGAGAGGTTCATCCATAGGGAGGATGGGAAGGTAGAACAGGAAATAAAATTTCCAGTGTATAGGAAGTCTATGGACTTGGCTGTACCTTGATTTTAGCAAGGCTTTTGATACATTTTCCCACAGCATTCTAGTAGGCAAGCTAAGGAAGCATGGGCTGGATGAATGGACTGTAAGGTGGAAAGAAAACTGGCTGCAGCATCAGGCTCAGAGAGTAGTAATCAATGGCTCAATGTCTAGTTAGCAGTTCGTAAGTAGAGTGCCCCAGGGGCTGGTCCTGGGGCTGGTTTTGTTCAATGTCTTCATCAACAACCTGGAAGATGGCATAGAGTGCACCCCCAACAAGTTTGCAGGTTACACCAAGGGGGAGTAGTAGATATGCTGGAGGGTAGGGCTAAGATTCAGAGTGACGTAGACAAATTAAGCCAAAAGGAATCTCCTGAGGTTCAACAAGGACAAGTGCAAAGTTCTGCACTTAGAACAGAACAATCCCATGTATCAGGACAGGCTGAGAGTGACTGGCTGGGCAACAGCTCTGCAGAAAAGGACCTGGGGGTTACAGTGGACTGTAAGCTGAATATGTGCCAGCAGTGTGCCCTTGTTGCCAACAGCTATGGTCAGACATTACACGTAAACTGGTATAAGTGATCAGAAACTGGTTTAAACCTGTAACAGAACAGATGTTCAGTGTACGTAAACCGGTTTGAAAATGGCTAAAACCAGTTGGAGATAAACCTGGTTGAATGTAGTATCAGACTTAACTGATTTGGGTCAAACCAGTTTATGCAATGTCTGTCCCAGACCCCTTGCTGGTTTAAGTTAAATCAAACTTCCGCTGCATCCTGACATGCTCTCTGGGCTGGGTGTGGCTCTCTTCTCCACAGCAGAGCTGGCCCCTCCCCTATGCTCACTGGCTGCAGCTCCAGCAGAGACTTGCAGGCACGGCAGCATCTGCCTGGCTGCCTCCTGCTCTTTCCTCCTTCCCCCATCCCTCCCCACCACCACTCCCTGCTAAGCAGGGATCCCCATCTCCTCTGCCTTACATAGACACCTCAGCATTAGCTAGCAGACAGACCACATGTTGCCTATGGTCTGTGCTGTGGCAGACAGCAATGACAGCTTAGGGCTTTTTGGAGCTAATCAACAGCTCAGCTGGTAATGTCCCTCTGTTCCTTCTTTGTTTAAGAAGAGCCTGAACTAATGAGAGAGGCTGTTTGTTTTCAGGTGGGGTGACAAATGCTGATAACAGAGTTGATAAATGCAGGGAGGGGAGTAACTCCTCCCTAATCCTGCCAGAGCCTGGCCATGCCTCCCTCAGCTCAGCACTGTGGAAGGAAGGGAGGGCTGCTTTAGCACCCCCCACAACTTCTAGCCTGAGCCACTGCAGGCATCTGCTTGCATGTCTGGGATGTCTGTGCAGTTACAAAGTGATTTAGCCTAGCCACGTTAGACTAACCTGCAAAGATTGAATCAATCCAGGCCTAGGCTTTTTGAATGTCTGTCCTTAGCCAAGAAGGCTAATGGCATACTGGGCTGCATTAGTGGGTGTGTTGTCTGTAGGTCAAGGGAAGTGATTATTCCTTTCTATTCAGCATGTGTAAGGCCACATCTGGACAGTTTGTTCAGTTTTGGGCCCCACACTACAGAAAGGATGTGGACAACTTGGAGACAGCCCAGAGAAGGGCAACAAAAGTGGTGAGGGGGGTGGGGGACACGACTTATGAGGAAAGACTGAGGGAACTGGGCTTAGTCTAGAGAAAAGAAGACTGAGAGGGGATTTAATAGCAGCTTTCAACTACTTGAAGGGGAGTTTAAGGATGTAGCTAGATTGTTCTCAGTGGAGGCACATGACAGAACAAGGAGCAACAGTCTCAAGTTGCAGCAAGGGAAGTTTAGGTTAGATGTTAGGCAGAATTTTCTCACTAGGAGAGTAGTAAAATGCTGGAACAGGTTACCCAGAGATGTGGTGTTATCTCCACATCTCTGGGTAAGATTTTCAAAACCCGGCTAGACAAATCCCTGGCTGGGATGATGTAGTTGGGGCTGGCCCTGCTTTGAGCAGGGGTTGGACTAGATGTGACTTCCTGAGGTCCCTTCCAACCTTAATGTTCTATGATTGTATGATTCAAATATCACAAGTCTGTAAAACAGCATGCATGAAGAGTATTCCAGCTATAGTTGCCCAAACCTCTCTCAACTCCTTCCCAGAAAGGCTAGAGGAATAAGCATGTGATGTGCTACTTATGCTAACAGCAGTCTATATTTCTGTATATTAAATTATGGTTACTTAGCTCATTATCATTTCTTCCGATGCCTTGGTCCCTATGCTGGTCATTCCTAAGCAATACTGTGTGAAGCAAGTACAACTCATTCTATTGCAATGCAGTAAACAGAGAACGGGTGCTAGTTGCATTAACAGAGACATGCAACCATAGAATAAAGCATGTGTGGGGATTAAAACTTTAGAAATAACATTTTTTTAAACTCTTGCCAAGCACATAATTATGCCCCAAATTATTCTGTGCCAGTTGGCATGGCTAACAGATGGAATGGTATATTTTTTCATTCTTCATAAGCTGAACTACTTTCCAAAACTGTGGAGCTCAAAGTATCCAAATTATCAACTGACAGTTACATATGACTAATAATTCATTATACTCAGTCTATAAATTACAGTGGATCCTGTGAAGAAACCAGCACTAAAAACATATTGAATATGTATGCAATATCTTTATTTTAATACTATTTAATTGTGGCATTTTTTATTAAAAATATATTTTAGGCACAGAGCTTTAATTTGAAGGCGTCTTAGAAAAAAACCTAAAACAAACAGATGCTTAAAGAAAAAAACATAAAAATCATTCTTAAGCTTATTAACTAAAGGCTCTTTTCTGGTTGTTTCCCTCTGATGAGAATTGAAATGAAGGTAAAATATTTCTGAATACCCATTTTTCCCCCCTACAAACCTATTTAAAATATAAAATGAAATTGCAGGAGAACTGCACATATATTAACAGAAATGTGTTAGCATTGTATCCAGATTAGTTTGGAGGACCCAGGAGGGTCCCTTCCAGACTTTTTCCTAACTAATTATTAGACATGACTAACAATGTTGGATTATTTATTCAAGGATTATTATTTGATCAGATCTAATCATTGTTTAAAAATAAATTTTAAATGTCAACCTAAAGCTTTTACTTTTGCATATGCATTTATATACCAGCTAATACTTTTTTTTGCTTACCATAGTTAATGGCATTGTGTTAATCACTCTGAAAAATATTCAAGGGTATATATTTCAAATACCAAGAAAAGTTTCTGAACAAGATATGCATTAGGGGCCACAATACAGGAAGCCCAGACATGACTTTAAGTGTGTGAGTAATACAATTGAAGTCAGAGGGATTACTTATGTTCATTAAAACCAAACACTTTCCTCAATTATAGCCCAAGATCCTGGTGTATACTCAGCACTTCCACTGAAATCAGTGCAGGGCTATGGCCAGGTGGAGGGAGGCATGCAACCTTGCTCAACTGTAAGGGATCTCTGTGAAGATGCTGCTGATAGTTTCCCCTCCCTTACAGAAATACTCCTTTTATGATGCCCACTAACAGGCCTGCATAGAAATAACAAACCCTTCCCGTCATGAGACAGCCATCGCCTCCGGCATGCTCTCAATTAGGAGCTGATCCAGGTCCTATTAAAATCCATGGGAATGTTTCCACCAGTTCTAAGCCCTGGCCCAGTCACCCCAAAATGTGCATCTTCACCATTCATGCTCCTGCCTACCCCAGTGACATGCAACATACCCCCATATAGTGTGCACCCAAATGGCAGACTGTTTATGGCTTTGGGGAGAACACTAATACATTCAAAAAAAAGAAGAGAGAGAAAAAGCTGTTCATTGTCCTAGTGCATTAATAGCTCTGCTTCTGCTGTTGCACGGCTAAGCCAAAAACACTGATTTAATAGCCACTGCTAAGCAATTACCATGCAAATAATATTGACTGGTATTTTTGATTAAAGTGCTTGTTTTGGCTAGAAGACCACTGTAGTAGATACCAAGGAGACTGTGTAATTAAGAGCCATTTAAAGTGTCTTAAATAGCAATGCCATTAAATAGATAAAGCAACAGCTCTCAATCTGTGGTCTGTAGCCCACTGAGGATTCATAGGGCCCTTACCGCAGGAACGATTCTGAGAAGCAAGCGGCAGTATGAGGAAGGTGGGAAAGGAGAGTTCTCTCATTAAATGGTCTGTGTACAAGGAAAACGATGGAGAACTGGCAAGGAATTTTCAGCCTATTAATTAGGAAATAACACCTCCTCTTTCCCCCTCCCACACACACTTAATCACAAATGTTTCATGTTTAGGAACTAATATTACCATTTTGGTTGAGTTGCACTCAGCTGGTTCCAGCACAGGACTGGAAGCTGCCTGAGACTCAGCGACATCCTTGAAGTGCCGATGTAATTTTTAGCATAACAGTCCCATAGTCTTCTTGTGCCGAGAATGAGGTACACACTTAAACACGCTGCTGGACTGGATCCTATCTCTGGTCCCACAATTAACTTGCTAAACAGCCTTGTGTAAGTTGCTTAACCTCTATGGTCTTCAGTTCACCATCAGCCAAATGAGCTAAAAAGTTGCTTATCTTACCCCAGGATGTTGTGACACTATTAATAGTTGTTGAGTTCTTTGAGATCCCTAGGATGGAAGGGCAAACTCTGATTAAGGTGTCCTCTTACTCTAGTTCCTTGCAATCTAACACAGGTTTATCTAATCAAATAGGTCAAATTCCAGATGCAGGTGAAAGTGCGGCTTCTACCTCTAAAGAAGACTTAATTAAGATTCCACTTCAAGATACTATGTAGGACTGGATATTTTTTTTCACTCTGACTCATCTGTTGTGGGTTGCCAATTTCTGCAGGCAAAATACAGTATGGGAACATTTACCTTTGCAATGACTCCTACAATGCTTCTAAAATGCAAATCCTTCTCTCTCCTAACAACAAAGTGGAAACACGTCTCTGTACACTTTATATTGAAAAAAAGAAAAAAAAAAACCCACAAAGCTAGCGTGTGTTATAAAAGTTTTAAATATATACATATTTCAGAAACAAAAGAAGGCCACATTATATTTCGACTGATGCATAGACAAATATTGACACTGTTGTGCTTAAGACCCAACTATAGATTGAAGCTGTGATCTCATTTATGGAAACAGGTAAGCTAGGAAATGTAATTACTATCTGTAAATCATTTTGCTATAACCTTCTACTTCAATATCCTTAAATAGCAAAATGCAACTGAAGCTATTTTAGTTAAAGCCTGAAGAAAATAAATCCTTGTGGCAACACTCATCTGTCAAGGGATTTGATGTTCTCCAAAGTACTTGTTGGTATCAAGCAAACAATCTCTCACTTCTAACAGGCGTTCTTATTGATATGTATGAACTAAGCAGTTTATTATTTATAGTTAAGCACAGACTGATATGTTAAAGAATAAATACAAAATTAAGGAACCTGCATATTAGAAGACTTAAAGCATTTAATTACAATACAAAATAGCTCCAGACATTCCTAAATTATAAACATAGAGATGTTGCAGAACGGTTACAATAAATATATGGTTTCTAGTAAGTATGGTCCAACAGAGCACGCCCTGCTCGAATATTTCTCATCTAAACTCTTATTTCTCATCTACACTGTTGATGTAGCCTGAAAAGCAGTCATCCAGATTATTTGAAAGGTAATTAAAATGTTGATAGCTCTATATAACTGAAAACTCTTCAACCAAAATCTTCTGCCCATTTTGACATTTCCATGGCAGATGCACACAGCCCAAGGAATGTAGTATAACACTCCTGAGAAACCAGTACCAGAAAGCCTAAAGACACTTACATAGGCAAGAGCAATTCTGTATTTACACACATACCACACCCACCTTTCCCCCCCAAAAAATTGCCTTCCAGAATTGGGATGGGTGTCTTAAGCAGGGAAATACATTTTTCAGCCCAGAGTAGATGTATTGAGATGCTGTAAAATGGGTGGTGCATCTTTATCCTGCTTTTCCCTCCAGCAGCTGCATGGAGGAAGGGGCAGAATACACCAGGGCAGATCCGGGTGCAGTGGTGTGGTTGCACCCCCTTTTGATTCCTGTTCCACCCAAGGTTTAAAACCATCTTCCAGACAGCAATACAGGCATTTCTATGCAAGTAGCACACACGTCTTCATGGATTATTATAATCTGCCTGACTCCTGCTAATTGCTCTTCATTCCACAGGTGTTAATAACTCTCTTTTCTAATGGGCTAGCTGTTCCATGTTCCATCAAGCTATCATCTTTTCAGCAATTCTCTTCTGTTAGTTACTCCTGGTCTCTCTTCTCCTTTTTCACAGCCCTGAAGACCATTTTTAACTCTTTTCAAAATCCTAAATCTACCCATGGAGTCCAGTCTTCAGCAGCAGCTACAATTTCACCTTTCGGCTGAGCAGCCAAGAGATGCTGACAATTCAGCTATAAAGAGGTTAAAACTGTAGGATCTGTCAGAGCAGGAAAGGGATGGCGAGTGAGCTGAAAGGGGCGGTATGCAGTCATAACTCTGCGGGGGGAAATAATACACTTTTTTCCTTCATTCTTCCCCCCACCCCACCCCCCAAAAAGTGTATGTCTTATTGGGGGCCACATGGTATATGAGAAAATACAGTATTTCTCCATTCTTGAATGGAAAGAGATGGTGCTTTTTAGTCATTTTTTTCTGAGCCCATTATAATAGCAACACAACGATTTAAATGTAAATAAGAGAGATAACAGATATAGGCATATATATGTAAAGAAAAAAACAGGTTTCTTGAATATTTGGTTAGGACTCTAAGCCATGTTTTGTTGGGATGCCCTTTATATTATCCTATTGACTGTATTGCTTGAGTTACAACGAATAGAAGTACACAATAAAAACCAGGAGATTTTGGGATCCCCAAAATGCCTGACTCAATCAAAGGTTCTTCAGTCACTGCAACAACTGACACAGGAAACAAGGCAATAATTGATTGGTGTTTGGAACAAACCTTCATTAACCTATATGTTCTTGTTTGCACTGTCTTTACCGAAAGGTAGAGGTGTTTACAGACAAAGGTCTCGCATCTTGGTGGTTAAAACTGTAGTTATTGAAACATTAAAAGTCCGAGACTTAATTCAGTACTAGTCTCCCAATCTTGCATATATTACCAATATTGAGATGGGTGATATTACTGAACTGCTTTTTCAATGCTTGGTATTGATTCATTACTTAGTTTAGCATTAATCAAAGATGGGTCAGGGAGAAGTTGCCGTTTGCATCCAACTTAAAGTGTAGAAATTCTTTCCTCAAAAACATGGATCACATATCACGTTGTACAGTATTTTTATATAAAAATCCTGGGAGATGGGATATGGACAAATTCCAATGATCCCCTACACACACAAAAAAAAGCTTTGAGTGAGCCAATTATATTCTAAGCAAAGAGACCCTACGATGAACAATCTTATGAGGACAATGACAGGGATGGCGCTGTCCCAGGCAGTTGCTGATTCAAGTCACATAGCTGGTCACATTCTTGATTTAGTATAGGAAGGCATAGTGAGGTAAGTGATTGAAAATTAGATAAGTGTCATGAAGTGACTGTTATCTCATGAGTTATGAGGTCTGAGGCATATTTCACTTCTCGTGGCGACAGAACTGTGTTGATAGTCCTTACTATACCAGGGTATTTCTAGAAGGGCAAAAGGGAAGATAATATTTGTTGGACACATCACTTTATCAAGGGTTGGGTGAACCTTGATAATAATCTTTTATTCTTGCCCATCGCTATAGTCTCTCTAATATGATGCTGTCCAATTTCACCTTTACAGGTCACCTCCACTTAACTTACAACATACAAAAAAGAAAGGAAGAGGATTCTAACCATTGATGGTACATTTCTCAGGCTGGGGCTGACTGTTTGTAGCATTAAGAGTTTTTGAATTAATACAGTGTGGATATAGAATAAGCAAATACAATTGTTTGTGCCTCCATAATGAGGGGTGACATTTTGATCAATTTGAGATATGTCGCTTAGCTAGTCTAGATGCGTTTCACTTATCTGTTGATACTGTAACCCTTCCAATCCAAGGACATTTCTGGTTACTTGTGAATATGAGTGATTAGGTTCAGAACTTTCAAAACTTAAACTATAAGTGCCATGTGTGGATTTAGCACAGAACAGCATATGCGCTGAAAAAGTACACCTTCGCTTGCTTACTTAGCTGTAACTAGCTATAGCTATAGCTAAGCGGAAAAAAAAAAAAAGACTTTGCCTAACATTACAAAAGATTAAAGAATTCCATGCACCATTGCCATTTATATGAGATGTTTTGCCACCTGACTATCTAGTGGCTAAATGAAAGCTAATTGGGTATTTTCATTTTAAACTGACTAAAAGATTAGTAGACAGGTCCTGTATATTCACAAGCATTCCATACTTTATTCGTGCTGATGGCTATGCATTGCAACAATAAATATATACTTAAGCTCACTGTATACTAAATATAATAATATCATTTCTTTTCCATATTATCGATTGCTCAAGTATGCCTATCATCTTCATTGTAACAATTTCCAGATTCAGTAGAATCCACAAATGTATCCCCTGAGCCCACAGAACATCACACACTCGCACTATTTGATTTCCTGGATCCTAGAAAACCTTGCAATTAAAAAAGGACAGTTACTTGGAGTTTCAAAGATATGTGTAATATAGATAGAATTTTTCATTCTCTATTTAGGAAAAAGCCAAATGTATTCATATAATGCTCGTGAAGTACTTCCCATTTGAACAGCAACTACAGAGGATGTTAAATAGATGATTTTGAAGTAAGACATGTTTAAACCAACAAGTCCAGACTTGTTTTCCAGACTTGGATGCAAGTCTGGAAAACTTGCATCCAAGAATTTTGAAAGACCTAGATAAGGAGCTCTTTGGATCGCTAATGCTATTGTAATAGATATGGAGACAGCTGTTACAATACTGGATACAGTCCTGGGGTCCCCAATTTGAAAAACAGGACATTGATAAAGTAAAGAGAGTTAAGAAAAGAGCCACAAGCATGTTTCCAAGAGTAGAAAAATAGTGAGCGCAACAAAAATGATGTGACGGGTAAGATAATTCATGGTCTACAATGGGACTCCCTCCCCCCCAAAAAAACCACAACAACCCCCCCCAGAACGCTGGCTTTGTTGACCCTACGAAAGAGACAAGTAGGGTACAATGGAATGAAAACAGTCCTGAAATAAGTTATTAATAAGACAGCAATCAACTGTTTTTCTTGTTGACCCATGCCAGAACAAGAAGTAATCAGGTTATTTCGAAGTAAGGGAGAACCAGGCTAGATATCAGAGGAAAAACTAAATGAAACCCTAAGTCAAATAACTATAAACATATATAAAAATAGAAACAGGTTAGTTTGGAGGTTTGGGGAATCTCCGTCACCGTGGCCATATCTACATGAGCAGTGGACTGCACAGTTGTTACTGCACAGTCATTTAGTACTTACTTAACCAAGCAAGTACGATTACTGCACAGTACGATTGCTGCAGGGCATTTTTTTAGACACTACTGTGCAGTAGCTCATTATTTCTGTGCAATCACCGTCCTGGTTTGTGCCCAGTGGTGCTATTGCACCATAGCAATGAGTTATGTCGCAGTAGTACTCTGCCGTAGCATCTCGTGTATATGTGTCCTGCATGCTGCAAGTTATACAAAACTTATTTAGCTTAATAAAAAGGCTCATAAGTGTTTGGATCACAGTTTTCAAGCACTGATACTAGAGACTGAAATGGAAAAGTAGAGTAGTCTTCAATGTTGTTAGACATAGGTATAATAACATTCAAATGCTGGAATTTGATACTAGATTAGAATTTAGGCCTAACTTTTTTTTAAAATTTAAAAACTTATCATCACTAGAAATTTTAGAATCAAGACTGGATGCTTTTCCTCTCCTAAAAAATACATTATAAGTGAGCAGAAATTAGTTCAGGAAGTCCTATAGCCTGTACTTTACTGGAAATCAGAAAAGATGATCACAGCATCCCTTTTGCTTTTATAACTGACAAATCTCTGAAAATGTTGCTATAGCAAATGCACATTAAGGAGTAAATGTAAAAGGCTATAAATGTTCATCATCCATTTCCTCTATTATTATACAAAAATAAATACATTTTCAATTGCCTATAGTGAACTGGTCTTTATTTAAAAAAATTAGGAATCCTTGGTATTGTAATCTATGTATTACACTGGATGGATTTGGGTGTTCTCAAATAATTATCCATGTCATATTGCTGGCTAAGAACTACATGAACATATAATATTCTCAACTGTAAGATTATGACTTTTCTCAATTACTTTCATCCCATCAATTTATATTAGCTAAACCAGTTCATCACTATCTACAAATAGCTAAAGCTGCTTACAAACCAATGTAAAATATATAGTAGACAGTGCTTGACAACATGCAAACTGATTTGTAATGAAGTCAATAAATTGGGTTAAGGTAATTTCCATGGAACAACTAACCTGCACCCTAAAGATGACATGTAGAAGTCAATAATTTTTATGGGTGTTTACTACTGAGCCATCTCCAGTAGCTAATTACCAAAGCCCATTACAAGGTGTATATGCCCATCTAAGTCTAATCAGGCACTCAAATATTGGTTGCAAAAAGTTTATAACAAGTGTTAATATAAACAACATCACACATACATATGCTTCTCTTTCTATTTTTCTATATAAGTCTAAGTACAGTATTCCCATATACATCTGCTGATACAAAAGCTATCTACTATCATGGGGGGGATTTATAATGCTCAGGACTGACCTAATACTGTTCATCCAGAGGTTAATGTTAAATTTCCACAGGTTGCAGAAGGAAGAGGGTTAAGACAAAACGGAGCGCTCATGCTTTATTACTTGAACATGATGTCATGAGGTGACTATTGTTTCATCATAGTTCGGGGTTTCTCTACTTTTTGTTTGATTGATTTTCCTTTCAAATATTTTGATGCAGAAAAATAAGAAGTTTTATAAAACAGAGGTCACTATCTCACCTTCCCAGGTCAAAGGTTCATCTTGAGCCCATTGGGCTAGAGTGGGTAAGACATGCAAGCTTCTGTAGCCAATGGCACATAAAGGAGCAAGGAGTATAGTATTTACCTAATTGCCTTTGATCCCTCAGTCCAAGTGGCCAGGTGCTCATATACAGCTGGTTTGATAACAGGTCACTGCAGACTGTTTGAGATTCAGGCTCAAACTCACATCCTCAAAACTACTTTGACACCCTTTCCACCATCACCCCATCTTCAAACTAGGGCTAATAATGTAAGATGACTCTAAAACACCTAACTTTACCTCTCAAGCTTACTATGTAGATAGATGTTCATACATTCCTCCCAGTTCGTAAAACATTATGCACTAATATAGATTAATTTTAATCATGTAGCTGGAACAGATCCTCCTGTTTTATAAAGCTACACTTACTGCACACATTAGCATAGTCCTATCAGGGGATGATAAATAAAACCTCATGTAACTGCAAGTCTTCTTAAGTTCCTCCCACCAAGATACCCACTAAAGGAAATAACGTGCATACATTTTCTCCTTTTCTCCTTATGTAAGAGATTTAGTGATCGTTTCATGGCTAGTCAGTAAACATCATGGGCCCCAGTCTTTGAAAAACATGCATGCATTTGATGTTACGCATGCGAGTAAACACTTTGATTTTAATTAATCTACTTGTTTGCCTAAAGTTAAGCACAAGCAAAGATCTTTGCAAGATTGGGGCCAGAGTTTTGCATTTGGAAACTCAACCCTAGGCAAGGGAACTGGGGAAGATTCGAGCCAACCTCATCACAAACCTCCGTTTTGGGACTGCAGCAGTTAAAAATGAGGTGCTTGCATCACAAGGATGATCAAAATCAACAGAGTTAGATGCCTCAACTTTCTGTACAGTAAATGGGGACGCCTAGGTAGTTCCCAACGGTGATTCAGATTGCACAGGGACTGAGAAAAGAGGCTCCTACAGTTAAGCCAGTAGGAAATGTAAGGTAAAGGGGGATGTGTGAGCTCCCACTCCTCCTTGGAACTTGTGCATCCGAATCAGAGCTGCACATTTAGGATACCTGCAGGCATTTGCCATACCTGACCTACAATCACATGGCTTGCTTTAAACTGTGTAATCGTTGACTGGGAGCATGTCTGGAACAGATTTGCTGGTGCTGGAAGCCAAACCTGATGTAAGTCAGAGTGTAAGGAAGACCACACAGGCCTGGGAGGGTGCTGGTGGGTCTGCAGGGCTTTTGGAGGGCCCAGGGGGGAGGGGTTGGTAGGATCGGGTGGGAGGGGGCTGGCTGGTCATGGGTCCATGGGGCAGCAGGGGTCATCTTCCTAGGGGTAATGGATTGGAAGGCTAAAAACAGCGCAGTCACGGTTGGAGGGGTAGGAAAACCTCAGGCTCACCAGATTAACTAAGATATATCAGGCTGCCCACTTTTTGCTCTATCCAACTTCCCCAGGTATCTGCACAGATCGGCACTTCGATTAATAAATGGAGTTACTGAGCTACTCTTAAAAACTCTCCCATGTTCTTCCCAGTTTGTCTGGCTTTCTATATAGCTATTTACAAAACATCATATTCCCTGCCACCTAGGTCTGCAACCTTGGAGCTCTTTTGAGTTTTGGGGTTGTTTTCAAACCCTTATGCCCAAGATGTCAACAAATCCTGCTGCTTCTTCCTCCAGCACACACAAACAGTATTTCCACACTGTTCCCTTTGCTAAAATACTTGTTTATTCCTTGGCTGTCTTTTCTCTTGACTACTGCCGCTTTCCATTCATTTGTCCTCATCTGGGATTCAGCACTAATGTTGCCACTATCTCCCTTCCTATCAGTTTTAAGAACCAGCTCTCCCATTTAGTTATATCTAGCTTTGCCCTTCCACTTTGCTGGGCCAAAAGTAGTAGCCTCATGACTCCTTTCTTTCTCACATTCCTGGGCGTCTTTTGTCATGACCCTATTTCTGAAACAACCTTCATGTTACAGTATGCCATATTCCTACTTTTTCTCCATTAAAATCACTTGTGAAAATATATTTCTTTTATGATGTCTGGAATTCCCGCAGACTTCAAGGGGAGCAGGATTTCACCCAGAGGCTTCAAGTTCATACAACAAAGTCATTCAACCCATTCATCCAGTGCTTTCCCCCATCCACCTAATGATCCTTTCTCTTGAGGCCTCTTAACAAAGTTTAATGACGACACTTTTATAGGCAGCAAGATGTGTTCTGTTTTATGGTCTCCAAGATAAAAAATATGGAGAGATGGTCTTTGAGAGAAGAAAAGAAAAAAGAAAAAAGTCCCTAGAGCAAGTGTATAGGTGGTAGTTCTTTTCTTTTCCCATTGATTAATAAATAAACAGGATGTCATCATTACTGTGTCTAGACTTTCTCAAAATAATACGTCTTATGCAGAGTCTTACTATGGCTTTTTACCAGTCACAGTTTTGGCAAATGTTCCAAAGAAATCTGAAGTCTCATCAAAGAAGAGTGCTTCTGCAGAAAGGAAGCAACCCATTGCTTTCTGGAATCTTTATATAGTTTTTAATAATATAGCCTTTTCCTTTTGACCTATCTTGCAGCCAGACTAACAAGGCTTGGGTGACAAATAACATGCCTAGCCCTCAAGAAAAGAATTCCAGCTCATTCCATAGACCAATTTTTATCTTTCTCTTAAGTATTAGAGGAAGATACATTACCTTTCACAGAAACTGATGAAGCAATGGCAACCTTTGGGAAAAAAAAACATCATTCTACTGAGATGTTTTTGTCTTTTTGATTGCTTACTTGCTTTTTGGAGTAGAGTGTTTTAGTAATATCTAATAAAAAAAAAGGTCAGATAAATTCATTGTCCCTAAATTTATGAGATCCTCT
>NW_005841890.1:3073968-3092347 GCF_000455745.1 Alligator sinensis
TTCCCTAATTCAGCGGGGGTACATGGAAATCTGTCTAGTTCCTCAGCATCGAGAGAAAGCCTTAATTCCAGTCCAGAAGAATTTGGAAGGACTGCATCTGTCTAGATAATTTAACATAATTTTAATTAAGAAGTTGATTTAATCACAAGTAACAGTCCTTGAATTATTCTGATCTGAGGAGGTAGAGGCTTATTTTTCTTCATTATATCAGAACAGCAATAAGTAAATAAGATTTGCTTCACCTTTGCATTTCAGGGATGGACAGTGAGGAGAGAGACTTTATGGGAAGACTTAGCAGGAGGTCTGTTTATTTGATACACATGAACTGATGTGCCTAGTTGTCATAATCATTAGGACTTGTGGAGCCATTTAGAGCCTGACTCAAGTCTCAGTGAAATCTCTGGAAACCTTGTCATTTATTTCAATGAAAGATTGAAGAGGGATCAGATCCCGTACCATCAACACTAACACATTTTTACCTAGACTACACTATCACAGGGCTTCTTCTAAATATCTCACTGAGGCTTAAGTCCTTCAACCTTAAGACTACTTTCTGCTATTCAGCCTTAAACTTCTTTTCCTGCATTTTATTGGTCTCCATAAAATTACGTAGCACTAACCAAGCAATTACATACCTGATATAAATTATTCCCCATTTTCCCTACTATTTTTGCTTTTCAATTACTATTTATCAAGTACAAGGTTTTCATTTTTCAATTACTATCAACAAATATTTATCATATTGCTGTTATGATGTGTGTATTATTATATACATACATGCGTATAATTATCATGTCCCCCACAACTGTTGTTTAGACAAATAATTAATATTTAGTCCTTTATGTTTTTTCCTGGCAGGATGAAAATACCTGCTAATACTGACCTTTTAAGGGACTTTAGGCCTACCAAAGATAATAACTGAGTACTTTCCAAACTGTTATATAGCAAATTATTAGGAACTCAATTTAGAGAACCAAAGGAAGAAGGACTTGTTGCAGCCACACTTACCTCAATTATATGAGTGGCCTTTTAGCCCTTTCTTTCTGCAAGGCTGTTTTTTGCCCTTTTGTTCTGAAGGGTGGAATGGCCCACTGTAGTGAGAAGATGTATGAAAAATGTGTTCAATTTTCTTTTTTGAAGGAAGAGAGGCAATGAAGCCAAGTTAGAGCAAAAGAGCTTTTGACAAATAATGCCTGTCCTACCTCCTTTTTTTTCCCCTTCTTATCCATAATAGAAAGAATATGATGACGACGAGACTTACAGAAACAAACACAGACCATCTTGGAACATGCCTACAAAGCTGGAAATTACCTTCAAATTTTAATAGCTTTACCTTGCAATAGCTACCAGGATGGAAGGCGCATATGCCTATACTGCTCCATGAGCAGAAACTAGTTTTAAATATTAAAATGAAGTGGCTTTTATTCATGTTTTTTATAAAATATGATACCACATGGTCCAATAGTTGATTCAAGATATAAAAACAAAACATACACCTGACCCACTCATGCCACAAAGCCAGTAATCATAAATGGAAACCAGTTTAGATGTGAATCCCACTGTAACCACATTATTTTTCATCTGTAATTCAACTCAGCTGATAGAAGATTTTACTTCATTGCTGTGTTGATTTGGAAGCTTATCTAGTCAATTCTAAGTTCCCCTACCCCACACACAAGATTTGCAGACATGCAGACTTTCCTTTTTCTCTTGGGCAATTAAAATATTATTTCAACAAATATAAGTTACTCTAGCTCCAAAATTAGCTCTCTTCACACACGTGTGCAGGAATTCATCTCTCTCTATACTCACACATGCACAAACATGCAGGGCATTTATTGTGCAGCTGTGAATATATATTTGGATGCAACAACCCAAGCACTGAAGAACCGAGGACAAAGCACAAAAACAGGAACAACTTGGGAACATTAGAACAACAGTCCCTTTTCTTTTCTAAACGTTATATACTTAGAAGAGGCTTACAATTAATCTCTGTCAACATCCTTCTCAACACCTCCACCATAAAACTTCAAAACCCCATTTATTTTCAGCTGTAACAACTTCCCACCATTCCTTCTAGCACTTCCTTTCAAGGTCCCAATCGTTCCACCACTTACCAAGTGTTTAATTTTACAACTGTAAGTAGTCTCACTGGAGCTATTTGCAGGATTAGAGACTGTATTCCTACACGTCACGTTAATCTGTATCCTGATCCGGCGAAGACTGTAAGGACCCATGACTTGACAAATTACGGAGCTTTGTGAAACTAATCACAGTTAAGGATGGAACTGTTAGAGAGACAAGGTATAATGCAGAAAGCTTTTAAGGACAGCACACATTCAATTTGGGATTATGCAGAGCATATCTGGGTTCATGTTACGCCCAGAAGTGTTAATGACCCCTCTGTTTGTAAAGGGTCAGATGACCAGGAGCAGTGTTTATAGGAGTTGACGAGTATTCTGGGTGGAGCTTCAGACTAACTGCAAGCCTAAGGATATGCCTTCATGTTTCTTAAAGACTTGATTCAAAGCCCACTGAAGTAAATGTAAAGATTCCACTGACATTACTGAATGTAAGATTAGGCCCAAAGTGAGATGCATGCTTCAAAGTAATTCATTAATTGGGGCCGACAATATTTGTGGTACATAAGAGTACTTTCAACTTGTATTGTAATGGGACTTGTATTGCTATAGTCTTCATGCAAGCGTAATTTCTTCATTAGTGTGCATAAAGAACAACAACAAAAACAAAACAAAACATCAGGACATGTGGAAATCAAGATGGATTTACTAAAATCATTATTAATATTAAAAGATACTATAAATAGTAGTTTGTAAGTATGAGTTTTGAACTGCTAATAGTCCTCTTTTTTTCTCTTTTTAAACAAAATTTGGGTCTGAAGGAACCCAACTGTAGGATTACTTCTGGGAGAAGAAGCTGAACGATCAGATCTTTTATTATTCTATGAATGTTGAAGCTATCAGTAGTAAAAATGACAGTACAAATTAATCCATTATATCATCAATAATAACTGAAGGAAGGATTGTTCAATAATATTTCTATTGTGTGTTTAGAAAAAAGTTAGATAATGATTATTCTGAAATACTTTCCATTACTTTTTTGAAAGTACTAAAAGGAAAAATGTAAATAGCAGATACAGGTTTCCCTTGCCAACCACGGTTTTGAGTATCCATGCTTCAGAGACAGGTGGGGGAGGGGGAGAGGGATACAGTCTGAAAATACCAACCACAGCCTCCCTTGCCCCGCTCATGCCTATCACTCCCCACCCCCCATCCCCCACAGCTTGCTGGTTCCTCTCACCGCCTACCCATAGCCCCTTCTCCCCTAGCCCTGCCAGTTTTGCCAACCATGGTTATGCCAACCATGGAAACGTTCAGAAACCTAACCTCCAAGATTAGCAAGGGAAACTTGTACTAAAAGTAGACATTAAAAAAAGAATCAGAAGTATCCAAGAGTTTTAAACAGGTTTATGGAAATGCTTTGTCAAACTGCCTTAATTATTTTTGAGACTGTAGTGGTGGTGGATAAAGGTATTAACACTGATTAAATATATTTAGACTTCTGTAACAGAGAGGTAGTTAGCTGTGCTAGTCTGAAGTTAGGAAGAAGGCAGGGTAGATCTGCACCTTTACAGACTAACTAGATAAGAGATGTATAGCATACGTTTTTGGAAGCAGAAGGTTTTGAGAATTTACATCAGGACTTTTAAAAACTTCCCCCCATACATCAAGCTGACTCTGGAATACTCTTCCCAGCAAATTCATTTACTGGATACCATATGAAAACTTACAATGGCAATATTACCACCACACTATATTGGCAACCAACCAACCAACAGAACTACCTCCACAGTGGCAGCTCTCATCCTAAGCACATCATTAGATCCATTGTCTACAGAAAAGTTCTATGTTACAACTATATGTACTCTGATCACACTGATTGGGAAACATACCTTTAGGATGTGGAGCAGAGATTCCAACAATTACATTACAATCCAAAAACTGAAGCCCAAATTAATATAGCCAGTCTCAAACCATGCTTTGACCATATCAAACCCTGAGACAAGAGCAACAGAATCCCTCTGGTTGTCACTTACAGCCCAGACACCTCAAACACAACACTAATGATGTCCAACACTCCTGAAAAATGATGACCATCTCAAGGCAGGCATGGGGACAAAATTGTCCTGGCTCACGGGCATCCTCCCAACCTCATTTGCTGTATTTCCATGCAAAGTGGATGGCTCTAGATTCTTGATCTGGTTCATAAAACATTTTTTCTACCACTTCTGCTTTTCTGTCTCCTCCTGTCATTGTGAGATTTCAAAGTACTGAGATCTTCGCAGCAGACTCTTCCTTCATTTGGAGTGGTTCTGGGTGATACGAGTTGATGTCAATGTTGCCTTTTTTCAAGTTGGCCTTGAAGCTGTCCTTTCTCTGCTCTCCTCTGGAGCATATGCCTTGACAGAGCCGGGAGAATAAAACTTGCTTTGGGAGTCTGGAGTTGGATATCAGGATTTCACGGCTGGCCCAGGGGAGTTGATGTCAGATGATCATTGCCTCAATGTTCATGGCATTTGCTTGTGAGAGGACACTTCTGTTGGTGCATCTATCTTCCCACTGGATTGAAAGGATCTTCCACAGGTAGCATTGATGGTACTTCTCCACTGACTTGAGGTATCTCCTATACATAGCCCATGTCTCAGCTCCAAACAGTAAGGTGGGGATAATAACTAATAAACTATGAGCTTGGTTTCAGATAGGATGCCGTTATCTTCACACACCATTTCCTCAGATGTCCAAAGGCTGCACCTGCACATTTGAGGTGATGTTGAATTTCTTTATTGATATTAGCCTTCTGCAAGAGGTGGTTTCTGATGTATAGAAAATACTCAACTTTATCAAGAGTCTCACCATGAATCTGAATTGTTGGAGTTTGGGACTACCCATTAAGAATGTATTGATGGAAGACCTTAGGCTTCTGAATATTAAGCATCAGCATTTCTTGTATGGCATGGTAAAGACATTGGCGATTGCCTGAAAACCTGCCTCTGAATGAGCACAGATTACAGCATCATCAGCATATAGGGCTCAGTGACTGAGGTTAGGGTGATCTTGGTTTTGGCTCGGAGTTGGTGGACACTAAACAGCTTACCATACAGTCAGTAGTTTATCTTTACTCCAACTGGAAACTTTTTGGTGATGGTAAGGAATATTGTGAAGAGTGTTGGAGTGATGATGAAGCCTTGCTTAACTCCTATCTTAATCTCAAAGAAACCTGTAATAGATCCATTACTGAAAACCATCACTCACATATCGTCATAGAGCAGGCGAAGAATGGTGATGAATTTTGGTTGGCAGTCAAACTTCAGAAGGATCCTCCACAATGCTTCTCAGTTGACAGAGTTGAAGTTTCTTGCTAGGTCAAAGAAGGCCATGTAGAGAGGTTTATACTGTTCCTGGCATTTTTCCTGCAGCTGGAAACCTGTAAAGATCTTGGCTGTTGTACTTCTTGATGTCCTTAAACCTCACTATGGTTATAGAAGCTCTTCAGCAAGTGGAAGGAGATGGTTTAGGAGGGTTCTTGCAATGATCTGTCCTGTAGTGGACAGCAAGAAAATCTCTGTGTAATTTCCAGTTGGACTTGTCTCCTTTCTTGAAGATTGTCACAATCATGCGACTCTGAAGTACATCTGGGATTTCCTCCTGATTCTAAATCCTTAAGACGAGGCATGAAGCTATGATTTGAGCTCTTCTCTGCCTTGCTTAAGATTTTCCATGGGGATTTCCTCCACTCTAGATGCCTTGTCATCATTCATCTGCTCAATGGCTTTCTTCATCACATCAAGGGTTGGAGGGATTAAGAGATCATCTTTGACTGGGTGTTGCAGGATGGAGTTGAGAGCACTCTCATCTGCAATAGAGTCTCAATTGAGAAGGTCTTCAAAATGGTCCTTTCAAGGGGTGTGGATGGCTCCCCATTCCTTGATCAGGTCTCCTCCATCTTTAGGTCTCAAGGGGGTTGGTCCCCAAGTGCTCAGACTGTAGATGGCTTTGGTGGCACTGAAAAAAAAAGTACACATCCTGGATGTCAGCGAGATGTTGAATCTCTGTCACCTTATCTTCTGACCATCTGTTCTTCATATTGTGGGTCCTGCTTTGGACATCTGCTTTGCCTTGCTGGAGATTCAATTTATTTTGCTTAAAGTTGATGTTCTGCCAAGCACAAAATACCTTGACCTTGCAGTTGATCAACTCTTGGATCTTCTAGTCATTCTTATCAAGCCAGTCTTGATGTTTCCTGGTAGATAATCCAAGTGTCTATTCACAGGCACTCATGTCAGTCGACTTCAAGGCACTCCAAGTGCTACTGACATTGCTGTTGATTGGAATTTTCCAGATTTTTGTTGAAGCACTAATGGAAGTGGTCTTGCCTGATCGGGTCCCTGAGCCCTCCAACTTTGATCTTCCATTGGCATTGCTTCTACTGAAGCCATCATTTGGGAGCCAGTTTCAGTGAAATAACCAAGCAGATGAGTTGGTAATTTCTTCAGCAACCGTCCACTCCTAGCATAGCTCAGGTAATGCAGATGTCTTTGAGATCCCGGGCAAGAACAATGACAAACAAATACCATGGATTACAGCATCAGAAGTTCATTTAACTGCACCTCCACCCATGTCATACACCTGCTCATAGTGCCCCTCTGTTATCTATGCTGATCCCTACATGTAAGAATGAATGAACACTGATCTGATATCTATCCCAGAAACAAAGACATGACTGCGACAGAACACTTTAGCCTCTCCAGACATTCAAGTGTTGGCCTCAAGACTGGCTGTTCTTAGATAATAAAACTATAAAAACAAACTTGAATGGGAAATTGCAGAACAAGAAATCATGTATAGGCTGGATGTGTAAAGTATCCTCTAAACCAAGACTATGGATTTTTATCCCATTACCTGGATTCGTTTTTAAAAGCTGTATGTCACTCAGTGGGTTAATTGCTTTGCTTTTTTTTCTCTGCTACCCAGCTTCTCTCTCTGAGCACTGCTCCCTCCTATATCTTTCCCCTTTACTACCCTTCATATCCTATTTAGCAGCTCTGCTTCCTGCAGTCCCTTCATAGCATCTGATTATATAAGACCTGTTTTTATAATCTCCATTTACCTAGTCTATAAAGGTACAAATCTACTCTGCTTTCTGCCTTGATTTCTATCAGACGCTTGACTTGGTACCAAATGAAATTTAAATAAGAAACTGAAACAATGTAAAATCGACAGGGCATATATAAAAAAGGATTAAAAACTGGTTAACTGATAAGTACCAAAATATAGGTGGGCAATCATCACTGAGCACGTGTTTTTTGTGGGACCACACAAGTATCAGTGTTTATACCTAGGTTTATTGACATTTTTTATCAGTGATACAGAAGAAAACGTAAAGTGATTATTGATAAAGTTCATGGCTTAATCAGAGATTCTGGTATATAATGAAGAGGGCAAGGCACTGATGGCAGTGATTGTTTTTGATTCATTCTAATTTCCATATCATCTCACATAGCATTCCTATACTAGTCATTTGGCATGGTATTTTCAGGTGAAATATTACGTGACACAGTATCAAGCATTTTACTAAAAACAAAGGGCATTTTTATTCTACTTTATTCCCTTTACCCACTAATGTTTTAGCTTGGTATTTTCAAAGGCATTTTTATTGTTAGGCATTAAAATTATATTGAAGGCTAGAATTCCCTTCATGTCCTTTGATAATCCCACCCTTATTAATGTATTAAAAAAAAATGTCTGATTAGCAAGATTCACTCTTTACAATCCCATTCGCTTTATTTTTCCATTATTCTCTGGAGATATATATCTATATCTCTAGATCTATATGTAGATATAGATTTGAGATATAGATATATATTTGATGACCATATCTATCTATCTATCTATCTAGGCGGGGGTGGGGGGGTAAGGTGTGCTCATGTAATTACTACACTTTTATTAGCAGACACTTTATGGCTTTATGTGAAGTTTAGGAACAATAGTAGATAAAACTGCCAGAGAGAAAAGCCATCCTGATTCCTTTGATTAGCTGACTAATCAAGCCATTGTTTTTTTGAATGACCTTTCCTGCCAGGATATACTTGATTATCATTCCCCTACACTGCCTTGCCTTTAAATATTCTTCTCTCTATTGTATTTTCTCCTCTGACTCGCAAGGATTTTTTTTCACCAATTTTTTTCTACTACTGAAATTGTCAGTATTTCCCAGCATACTAACTCTTATACAACTCCTTGACCTATATGATCAAGATAATGGAATGTTTAACTCTTATTTAAATTATTCTATTTAAAGTCTACCATTAAAATCAAACCCATTTTTATAGCTGCTTCTCTTCACACTGTGTGCTTCTATAACCATTTCAATGCAGGAAATGTCCTCCCAAATATCAGCATCTGCTAACAGCTCTGATTCATTTAAGCATCACATCAATTCCCGGAGCCTGAAATGTATACTAACAATTTTGAATCTTGGTGAGATATTAGGATTGCACAAGAATTTGTCACAAACATATTGAGCAACATTGTTTCAGGCATATGGTTCAATCCAGCAACACTTACATGAAAAGCCCCCTCTCTTTAAACAGACATACTTGTAAGGCCAAGGACTACTCACATGAGTAATGATGGAAAGTCAGGGGCATAATTTGTATACAGAATATTTTTACTCTCTTTCCTGCTTTTGAATATTCACGTTAACTTGACTGTTCAGACTTCTGAAAAGGGTTTGAATAGTTTTTTGTTGGTGTAATTTAGGGAGCCAGTTTCAGAAAACATCTAATGTCAGCACAGGAAACTATTTTTATCACAGTATATTGTTTAACGACCCTTGATGGTCATCAGATTTACTGCACCTATAAAATGCAAGGCAGCTGCAGAGGGTGAACCAGCAGTTTAAAGAAAAATACTAAATAACAGAAAATTATCCAATGAGGCTTCCATTTTCCATCTAGCAAATCAACTGAGTATCTTGTTCCAGCATGTAAAATGAAGGTGTGTGTATGTGTGCGCGTTCACATGCACATATACATATAGAGTGCATTACAAAATTAAGGAAAAGCCAAATAATGTACTGTATTTGGTGAGATTGACTTTAGTGAACTTTTTAAAATATTGATAATTTGAGGACAAATTTAAGAACATTACCACACTTATGAAACATAGAAAACTGCTGTTCGGAGGCAACAAACTGAACAAATGAGATAAAAAAAATAAGTGAATGTGAATTAAACAGCAGCATCCTGAATCAAATGAACCTGATCCTTATCTCACATTCAAGTGAACCAGAACTACCCCAATTAAGTTAATGGAATTACAAGGGTGTCAATCAAACTCCACAGATCCAATCCTCGCTGATGTAACGTGGTGCAGTCTTGCTAACTTCAATCACTTTACGCTGCTTTATATCAGCTGATGATCTAGACTGGAACAGTTAGTTCTACCTTAGCACTAATCCCACTTGAGGATGGGATTTTCCTCCAAATGCATAGTATAACACAATAGTGTCAACAGCAAAGGTTCAAAAGTAATGTTATGCAGCAAAAAGAACAAAATGCAAACATATTTAAAGACATTTTATAATATATTTAACGACAAAAGACATTATATAATATATTTAATGGGGCTTTTGGACTCCCTTCTCCATCCCCACTGGCTCTGCGTGGATGTGTATGACGCTTATAATGACCCATTCTCCCACATTTATTCAGAAAAAAGAAGTAATTCCAGACCTACTGCAGGAGCTATTATCTGTTTATATACTGATTTCCTGTCCACAAGTGACTTCTGCCATCCAGCCTCCAAATCAATCCTGTCCCTAAAGAGACCATGCCCTCTGGGCAGGGAGTATTTCAAGACTCTCTGTTGTCAGGCCAGCTCTACAGTGTCACCCTGAGCCCTTCCTCTGCCTCTTGCACAAAAAGATAACAGGGTTAGTGCTCAGGGACCTGGTCGAGAGTGGGCCTTTTGCCGTATGCTGATCATGTGCTCCTCACCATCCAGGATCCAGGTGACCTGGCATAGGTGGATCTACTCAGTGGTCTCCTCTGTGCATGGGTCAACTGGGTCAAGACCTCTGGCCTGACAATGGGTGACAGGAGGCAGGTGGACTCAATCCCACCCACACTCCAAGATGTCCAGTGGAGCACAAGCTTGCTGTTCTACCTAGGGGGTCTACCTGTTCCCCAGCCATCTTGCCCCACCAGGGAACTGGGCCAGTCTTCAGAGATGGGTACTTAAATCTCTGCAAATATCTTGAGTCTCCCTTTGTGTGAAGATGGACAAGCCTGCATCCCCAGCCAGATTTACGCTTTCTGCCTTCAGGCCCTGAAGAGGCTCCTGTACAGAAAGTGGTGCTAGTGACAGAGATGCCCTTGGCTTCATGAAGGAGCCACCAACTTAAGTCCCTGGTGGCTCAAGGGATCAGGGTGGAAGACAGGCTGGCCCACCAGAGACCCTTGCATTTGCGAAGCATGTCCCACCACTTGTAGTCTAGGCAGAATGTGAGGACAGGATGAGGATGCATGCCCACATTGAGATGGCAATGATGGACTGGTCAGAAGCAGAGTAGCTTTGTTTCCCAAGCTTGCTGAGGTGGGGAGTGTCATGGGGACTGCTGAGTCAGGGGCCCCCAAGAAAAGATCTGGAGGGCTGGGAGATTCTGCAGACTTAGTGGATGGAGACTTAAGTTGGTGGATCCTACACAAAGCCATCTTCAAGGGCATGCGTCTGGTGCTCTTCACTGACATTCCCAACATCTTCCCCTTCTGACAGCAGAGAGACAGACTTGGATATATGACTACCTTGAGTGCACCAGCCTGAAGCCTTTCCACTGCCACCTCAGGAACCTCCTCCCGAGGTTCTGGCTGCAATTCTCCCCACACCTTTTCTTTGGTGCACTCCCTATCCATGGCCACACCAAGGACTGGGACCTCCTGAGCAACCTCCTCCTGGCTCGGGCCAAACCTTCCCTCTACCAGACCTGTAGAGGAGGCTGTAGCTGGGGGCAACCCAAGCAATCATGGAGCTGATTTGCCATTACTCTACCATGAAAATGTATGGGCAGTTTCACTGGTCTGCACCCTGAGTCTCCTTAGACTTGTTCAAGGGGCAGTGGGCGCTGGCTAGTGTTCACTGCTTGGTGTCCTTCCTTGAAACCATCATTGTTAACCTTTGACTGGTGTTCCCATCCCCTTTTTTCTCATTTGTTCCTGCTACTCAAATAGTTATATGTTTAATGCCCCTCCTCTAGCAACCAAGAGGGTTTCTAAGTGGGCATAGGCCCACAGGTTCTGTGTGTGAACAAACAGGATTCCCTCCCATGCTTTGACAGTGGTTTCAAGCTGCTGAGGATGGGCAAAGGATGCTGTCTGCTTTATCACAGGAGCTGAGCAGGCGAGCCAGATAACCAATCAGTGTTTTTTTTCCCCCCTACACAAGGCTAAATTTTGCTAGAGGCTCATAACAGCAGGGGACTGTGGACAGTAATCTACCATGTTAATTCTACTCCACTGTTTTCGTGTAGTTTTTTTTTTTTTTTTTGCACTGCAAGCATCATTCCAGTTAACATACTATTTCTCATTAAATATCATCAGACATAACAAATTGCAACTACTCTTTGCTGGAAGAAGTCCTAATTAGGAAAGTATACCAACATGTGCTTAGCATTAAGCATGTACTTAAAGCATGCACTCAATGGGATTTAGACATACACTTAAAATACTTGGCTGAATTGTTGCAACAACAATTACCAACTCTTCTATACAATTATCAATACACTGGCACAGGTTTCATTTTAAATATGAAAGCAATTCCATCATGGATGCTGGGGAAAACTGCCCCACATCTGTGATTCTACATACCTAGGGAAGGACATGTTCAGACCAGGCACTGGGGTTTTGGGGTTTTTTTAATTTTATTTTATTCGAGAGAGGCAATTTCAGTGAATTGTTCCCTGAAGTGGAACTTCCTGGTTTAGATAATCTGCCAGAACCACTCACTCATCTTTATACGGTGGTAGCATAATACAATATACAAATATGTAACTAAAAGATCAAAGCAAGCTGAAGTTCCAAAAAAATTGTGATAGAAACTATATTAATCATGTCACACTATTGGGAAGCAAGTCATTTGTCTCTTTTAGTCAGTTTACCTTTGGTGAGCATATAATGAAGTAGTATTTCAACATAAAAATACTGATTTCCCTCTACTTTTTGTGGGGTTTATATAAGATTTGGCTTTACAGACTTTCTTTTATGTAAAGAAGAAAGACATAAATATACTTTTTTCAGCACTGTAATTCCCTGTTCATTCCCAGGCCACCAAACCACTCATTGACAACAAAAAGTAAAAGACCCTTTACTACATCTGCAGCCAAATCTGTGTAGAAAAACAGCACAACCTTTTGCCTTGAAATGACAAATGAATTAATTCAGATGAATCTGGAAAAAAATATAAGAGGGCTGAAGTAGAGATCATACTAATCAAGAAATATTCTGATCTCAAAAGAGATGCGTTTGCACACACCATGTTGCATTTCCTTCAGTCCCTTCATTCTTGAGGTACAAGGTCATCCCTATCTATGAAAAAAATCACATTACAGTTTCTCACTATCTTGTGGCTGTTGTTTGAAAGAGGCTACAACATCATAAGTAATTTATTGTTTAAAAATATATGCAAGGGCGCACACATATACGTCATTTAATAGTATTTATCAGCAAATGCACAGGGCAAGGTGCCAGGCCAAATCTCTACCAACTGAAACCATCTGACACAGTAGATTCACAAAGGGGAACAATTTAAACTATGTTAGTATATTATTATGAAAATTATATAAGATCATATTACATGCCATGCATTAACAGAATGAGCAAGGTATAATTTAATGTATAAGAGAGAAATACTTGCTGAATGCTTCTTGTTGCAATGGCAGGGACACTATCAAAATAGAGAGATTATTGAAGTGTCAGACAATCTTGGGAAGGTGGATGATAGTAGACAGTAAAAAAAAAGGGAGAAGAAAGTGAAGAAAAGAAGAGGATAGTGAGGGGAAGTGGGAAGATGCATTTATAATAAATGGAGAGAACAAAAAGGAGGGGAAGAGAATGATACCAGCTTCAAAGAACTGACTTTATAACAGAATTCACATTAAAGACATCTTCCTAGGGACAAGATTTTGGACAAGAAAATCGCTTGTTGTGATCCTTAGAAGAGGTACAAGTAGACTCTACTTGAGCGAACCATTGTCCTCCATTATGAATTTGCGCTCAAGTCCTACTCCCATTTGATATTTTTATTAATGACTTTGCTTCATAAAGGAGGCATGCACTGATGAGATTTGAACCAAGTGTCGCCAAAGGCGAAGAGCATTTTAATATCATATGTGAAGAACTGAAGTAACTTGAAGGCTGCCATAATACAAGTAGGATGACATCTGACATTAAAAAACGAAAGGCCCAGTACTTAAGGCGCTAACAACATGAATTCTCCTCAACAAACCAGTAACTCAATTTGGAAACAGCTGAGGAGGCAAATAACCCAGGTGAAATAGTTGATGACAGGATAACTATGAACCATCATTGTGATATGACTGCGTAAGAGAGAAATGCAATCTTAGGATACAGCAGACAAGCTGCTGATGGAACACCTTTTAGGAAGGAGATTATAACTGCATTTGTCAAACACATTTAGCAAAGTCTTGTAAAAACAATACGAACGACAAGAATTCTTGTTGGTGGTCTCTTGTACTGAGAGAGCGGTATGGTTGGCAAGGGTTTGGGTATTGCGGTGCAACACCTCAGGCCTCCGAGACAGAAGCAGATACAGCTGAGCTAAATAGCAGGTGCAACAAAAGCATGTTAAGTGTGGCCCTCTTACCAATGAAGTGCAGGGGTTAGGGAACATCAGTAAGGTTAACTTCTAGTCCCACTCGTGTCTTGTAAAGGTTTTGTGGAGATTTTCTTTAAGACAAAGCCACTGATGGATGTTACAAATGAGGTGTAATGGGATCTGATGGGCGACCCCAACAATCACGCTTCCTGTCATGCCACACATGCATAGTAGGAGGCGTGATTGTGGGATTGAGAATCAGATCCTCCTGCACGGGCAATGATCATATATAATTGATATATCGTTTATTCTGTGCTGGCTTATACTCCTTCAATCTGAAGAAGAATGTCTTGCGTCCAAGAGTTAGTCTAACTCTATCCCGACTATGCAGTTGGTCCACTAAAAGATATCATGCTGTTGTGCAATTTCTAGTGCATTCGAAAATGTTGTGGATTCCAGGTTGTTCTTTGAAAATTGGGAACATACTGTCCATAGTGAGAGGAAGGCAGGAATTCTTCCTTTTGAATCTCACTTGCAGCAATAAGATGTAAATTTCAAAGAGTAGCAAGAAATGTTAAACATTCATATTGCTAAGTGCAAACAAAATTTACCCTCGCTTTTTTTTTTAATTATGCAAAATTCTGTTACTGTAGAATTAAGATTATGCACTTGACATTCATAACAAGTAAGAAAACACAGGCATTATGTTTTTAGGATGCACTTTAACTCAGCTGTATCACAAGTTAATATTCTTATTCTCATTTTTCTGGTTAATATGTAGCCTGAAAGAATACTGCATCTGTTATAAATGTATATAATTAGGTGTGCAAAACACATGCACAATGCTGATTTGATAATCCTATGGAAACTGGAATTTTTTTACTTTTTGTCATTTTCACTTTGAAACCACAAAGGGAGCTGTTTTTGTTTTTGCATTTAATGTATATGCTGGTTACACATTAATCTTATTGCCACAATAAACAAAATAATTAAATCAAGCAGGAAAAAAGCCATCAGCATTGCATAATTAGTTACAGGGTATATATGGTGCTCATTTAGGATTAATTAGTATAGGAAGCAGTGTAAAACAATAAAATCAGAGTGCCCATGTGCACCTCGAGCTAATGAATGATCTTAATCTACTCATTATATCTGGTAAAAGATCTGCAGGACAAAACTTTATCCTGAGTTCATAGCCTAACTTGTTAGTGCTCTTATTAATAACTTTTCTCTACTGCCGACAATGCATTAGGCACTGTACAGAAGTGAAGAAACGATACCTGGTCCGAAGCACTTGTAATCTATGATAGGGGACAAAGTAGCCTGCCTCCATACTCCTGCTTGGAAAAAAGGAGTAAAAACACCAATGATTTCTTCCCAGATTGGGCCTCTCACATTCCTATTTTGGCCTAGCTAATGTTATCTCCTTAATTGTTCCCAGGAAGAGAGTATGTTTTAATCCAGCGATTCTCAACTGGGGTTCGCACCACCTGGGGGGCCACAAGCAGGTTCCAGGGGGTCCGCCCAGCCCAGCTTGGCCCAGCATGATTAGGAGCTACCTCGGCTCCCCAGGGCTGAGGCAAGTCCCAAGGAAGGGCTGGGGCTGAGCCCACCACACCTGGCTCCACTACCCCCACTTTCCAGGCAGGTGAGACTGTACAATGCTGCTGCTCAGGTGAATGTGGCCCCAGGGCTCCCCACCAGCAAACCCCACCTGCTGCACCCAGGGCCGTGCAGGCAGGTTGGGGAGCTGGAATGGTCCTCCCCCATGCAGGGAGTGGCACAGATGGGCTTCAGTGTTTGTATAGCATGCTAGGGAGGGCTTCAGGAAGAAAAAGGTGGAGGAATCTATATTTGCCCCCAAATCAGGAAGCTGCATTCAAATCTTTGTGGCTCCATTCTATACCTAGGATAATTCAGTTGTGGGTAGATCTGGCAATCTACTCCATCATGCATACAGCCCTTTCACCCTTACCACGCCAAAGCCAAGGATCCAAGTAAATTCCACAGGGAAAGGAATCTATTCCTCCCACCCCATCCAGTGCCTGGCATCAGAACAAGTCTATAAGGTCAATGGGCAGCTCAGCTACATGAAGCCAATGGCTCCATCCCAACTCTGCTAAAAGTCTAGAGTGGAGAGTTCCCATATTCAGGAGTTCCCATATATATATAGATATGTGTGTGTGTGTGTGCAATAATGATATCCTAATTTTGTGTTCATATATATTTTCCATATATATATATATATAAATATATATATATATATATAGGGAAAATGCCATTTCTCAATAGACATGAAATTACAACCTTTAACACAAAATTATGATATCGTTAGTATCGTAACCAGAATGATAAATCAGCAATCAACAGGCCCTTGCCTATTTTCATCATCCTTCCTATCAGCCCTACATAGGGTTTGAGAGTATGTTTGTACATGGGTGTGGGGAAGTTTAGCTATTGATTGGGCTGGTCAGGATTTTCTGATCAAATATTTTTCCCCCCACCAGAAAATGCTGATTCATCAAGCCCAAACTTGTTGTCAGGAAGGATTGTGGGATCCCGAAAGAAATCATCAGAGAGAAAGCGATACAGAGAGCAGGGTGGAGTGGTAGTCCCCTTCTCTCTGATCCAAAAAAATATTTAATTCTTGACACAAAGTGGACTCTTGTTACCTGGTGAGAGTGACTTACCAGGTGAGTCTGGTACTAAGGAAGCAAACCCATGATGTAGGAAACCTAGGTTTAATGCCATACTCCACACCTGGGTCGGCAAGCTAGTCAATTGACCAGTCAAACATTGTCAATTGACTGCATATTTTTCACTGATTAAAGATTATTGCAATTTTATCAAAAAACAAAACAAAACAAAAACAACCCCTATTTTTGTGTAGTTTTCTTGACAGAAATACGATTTTTTATTGTTTTTTGACACCTTTCTTAATGGAAAATGAGTGTGTTTTCTGTGTTCTGTGTTTTTCTATTGCAATTTTAAAATACTTTTTTACCAATATTTGACAATCAGTTAACTGAACTTTATTTGACTAGTCAAATACCCAACACTACTCCAAACTAGGTACAACAAAGACTTGAACTGGAGTTACTCACATCCCTGGATGACCTAACAGCTAAGCTATTATGGGCTAGGTATCTCACAGTGACACCTACACCACAATAGCTTAGCTGTTAGGTGAGACTCTCACTTCTTTTACTTCACAGTGGAATGGACATTTCTGAAACACTGTACATTTTTCATAATGGGAAAATGTTGTTTTCCAACCAACCCCATTTAAAAAAATATATATATGCACTTGGAAATGTATATACTACCCAGTCACAGTATAAAGTGAAGCATAACTAAAGGAATCAGTTATGGTTTTACTTTTATTAAAAGCTGAATATATTAAGAGGCCAACGAGTATACTCTAATGAAACAATCATCAAGGGAAACATGCTACATTATATAGTTAAAAATAATTTCCCCTATTGCTATTGAAACTACATTCATATTAATATTATCTTAATAAGCTAAGTAACTTGACTTCTTAATTATAATATTTTTAACCTGGAGACTAAATTGATTTCTGTTTGCTAAATCAACATGCAATCCAAAGAAAAGATTGAGTAATGCTGATTTATCATTCTGCTTATGATACTAATGCTATCATAATTTTGTGTTACAGGCTGTAAATTCATGTCAATTGAGAAATGGCATTTTCCCTATATATATATATATATATATATACACACACACACACACATATATACACACACACACAGATATATCTATCTATATATCTATATATACACAGGGAAAATGCCATTTCTCAATTGAAATGAATTTACAAACTTTAACACAACATTAGTATGTATATATAGACTCACTCACGTATATAGCTCATTTAAAGATTTTGAAGAATGTCATCTGAATAAAACAGAAGAAAATATTAAATGGTTAAAATGCAGATATTAGATACTGGGGGAAAAAAGGTCAAACATGCTCAAGTTCTTGGCATACTTCAGGCATTCTAGGGAAGCTCAGTGAGCATGCTACTGTGAGTCAAAATGTCAGAACCTTTCATATTGAGCCAGTAAATAAGGATCCTTAATTTCCTCTGGCAGAAGAATGAGGCAGGAATCTTAAACACCAAAGGAGAATTTGTGAGTTGTCCTCCAAAGCAGAAAGTAAAGAATTTACAACAACAAATAAGATACCAAAAACATGTGGTAGGCTATATGTTCATTATATGGGGAAAGGAACTAGGTCAATAGGGAATAAAGGGAAATACAGCCATGTCGCATCATACGCGCATTTAACTTGCGCAAATTCAACTATAGGCGGGTGGGGAGGTGGGGCGGGGCTTGAGTCTGCACGCGGCGCTGCCATTTACCTGGAGGCCTGGCCACCACCACGATGCCAGCGGTGACTGCCTCTGCCTCCAAAAGCTCCCGCTGCCGCCATCGAGCCGGACC
>NW_005841890.1:3092375-3108653 GCF_000455745.1 Alligator sinensis
GCCACGCACCCACCCCCCCCACCCCCCTGTGCTGCGCCGCTGCCGCCAGCTGCACAGCTCTAAGTGTGGCTCCGCGGCAGCGGCGCGAGCTTTTGGAGGCAGAGGGAGTCACCGCTGGCACAGTAATATGCGATTTCACTATACACGATTTTTGCCTTTACACGCTGCCTTTAGAACGTAACCCCCGTGTAAGATGCCTGTAATGAGTTTCAGAGCATGTGTTTTAGTGTTTTGTTGCAAGTCACTGAAAGAGCTCTAGCTTTCTGCAAACGCACCATGTATGTGAGGATATCACATGGATGAAAACAAGTCCATCCTTCGGCTTTTGAGCGTTCTTCAGAAGGACTTTCCTGAGAAGCAGCCACCATTTCAGCTTTTCTTGGGGGCTGTGGGGCCTCTAAGTTTCCATCATCTATCCCAGTTTTAGTACAACTGGACAAAATGAAGTTATTGTCTGTACAAGAAAACTAGATCTTCCCTCTTTCCTAGCTTACCGGAGAACCCAAGAGTTGGGCATGATGGAAACATAATCAGGTCCCTTAGGCCACCACTGCCCTTTTTCAGCTGATGAGAAGTGAACAGTTCCTTGATTTATATTGCCACTCACATAATCGGGCTGGGTTGTGGGGGAGAGCTCTTTGGCTTGCTTCCCACCATTTCAGCTGGGCTCACCACCACCTTAACAGCATGTCTTGTGGCACCATCCCTCCAGCCTCAGTACTGTGTTTTGTGAAGATGTGAGTGGGGTCCCACTAGCTCAAGAGTGTGGAAGGAAGGGAACGCAGGAGCCCTACATTGATCCCTAATTGATCTTGATTAGCAACAATAATTAATACACATTTCTAGATCGATAAATGCACATGCAAGCTTTTTTAACATAGACATTTCAAAACTGCCAACATAAACAAAAAATACAAAAGCAGTTGGATGACAACCAAACTGAGAGTCTTGTATATCACCCAAATTATAAACTGATTTAATTAATCTATAATACACTTAAACCTCAGACCTAGATATATCTTCCCCATTTAAGCTTGTGTGGGATGAAGTACCCTAAATAATGTGGATTTCACACTTGCTAGAAATCATTGATTTAGGCTGAGATAATATCTAATTTTAAACATAAAAGGAAAGTGATAACCAGATGTGGATATAATCCTGAAGGAAATGAGTATCCTGCATATAAACAAACAGTGATTTAGGGTAAATTAAATCTGGGAGTTGAATCTCATTTTCTTTCTGAAGGCTGTGGTGAAAGACGTCCAGTGGTGGAAGAATATATCAGTGCTAACAGAAAAAAATAATGGGATTCACATGAAAGTTAAAATACAGTGTATGTCTATTCTGCATTGACTGAAAGAAAGTATGATGTTTTCTGTCCAGCACAATTGTAATAGTGATAAAGATTATATTAGTTTAGATTAAACAATACATTGAAAAACTTGAAGGAGTTGAATGCCATAATACAAATTCTGTGGTCTGGGAAACATTTCTGAGATCTCCCACGGGGGTATCACAGAAACTGTTACTAGCACAGATAAAGTGGGTTAAAATAGACTGGTATTTTAAGCCACTATTGGGAATCATTTTCTCCCATGTGGACTGGCTATTTTCTCCTGCACGGTCTCCTCGCTCCACCCACTCCTGATGCTTTCTCCTCTTTTTTCTTCAACATCCCAAATTCAATGCATCTTTCCCCTTCCTTTCTGTTTGTTAATCTCCCACTAACAATCCCTTTACTTCAATCAAAAATACATTTAAAATAATAAAATTAAAATGTTTGCTGACCACTACAGACTAGTATACTAGTCATGCCTTATGATTTTATATCGCTTTCCTGCAATGTCTCCCATCTTGCATATTTAAATTGAAAGCTCATCCAGGCCAGGATACTTTATATTTGTAGAATAACTATGACAATGGACTCCTAATTCAGATTGCTCTCTAGGCACTATTAGAGTATAAACAAATAGCAATATTTGTGAATAAATTAGAAGATAAATTTAGTTAGCATTAGATGAACAATTCTGCATCCAGTTAAAAAGAGAAGCAGATACTCCTAATAACGCCGGAACTAAACTATTTCTTGAAGTAAGCTATGTCACATTGGACACAAACCTTCCTTTTTGGATATGTATCTTATCACAAACACTATTTCTCACAATGTCTAGCTTTACAACAATACTACACTGTCTCTCACCCCATTCTCGTTAAAAAATTAGGAGATTGTGGTGTCGATCCCTACACAGATGGGTCGCCAATTGGCTGGAGGACTGCACCCAGAGAGTAGTGGTGGATGGGTCATCTTCGACCTGGAGGGATGTGGGCAGTGGGGTCCCACAGGGCTCGGTCCTCAGGCCTGCACTGTTCAACATCTTCATCAGTGACTTGGACGAGGGGATGAAAAGCAGCTTGTTCAAATTCTCAGATGACACTAAGATGTGGGGAGAAGTGGGCACGCTAGAAGGGAGGGACAGGCTGCATTTGGATCTGGACAGGTTACAGGGGTGGGTGGATGAGAATAAGATGGGATTCAATACTGACAAGTGCAGGGTACTGCACCTGGGGAGGAAGAACCAGCAGCACACCTACAGGCTGGGGAACTCCCCTCTCGTCAGCACAGAGGCAGAAAAAGATCTTGGAGTCATTATAGACTCCAAGGTGAACACGGGCTGCCAATGTGGGGATGCGGTCAGAAAGGCTAACTGTACTTTGTCGTGCATCCATAGATGCATCACGAGCAGGTCCAAGGAGGTGATCCTCCACCTCTATGTGACACTGGTCAGGCTGCAGCTGGAGTACTGCGTCCAGTTCTGGGCACCACACTTCAGGAGGGATGCGGACAACATTGAGAGGGTCCAGAGGAGGCTACCCGCACGATCAGGGGACAGGAGGGCAGGCCCTACAAGGAGAGGCTACGAGACCTGAACCTGTTCAGCCTCCACAAGAGAAGGCTGAGAGGGGATCTGGTGGCCGTCTATAAACTGGCCAAGGGAGACCAGCAGGCAATGGGAGAGTCCCCGTTGCCCCGAGCACTACTGGGAGTAAGAAGGAATAATGGCCATAAGTTGACGCATTCTTTCCTGCTCATGGCAGGGGGGCAGACTTGATGATCTGCTCAGGTCCCTTCTGACCCTACCAACTATGAAACTATGAAATTATAAGCAAAGTGACTGTGGACTTTCTGTTCAAGATCTCAAAGGAAGTAGGGTACACTATTTCTACTCTAGTACATTTGCTAGGCTGAGAATTTGATACAGCTGATATAGTCTAAATAAATGGAATTCAAGAAATTAATATTTTGCAAATTGAGTTTCACCCTGTAAATGAACAGGATTGTAACAGCTCTGTATAAAAATAAAACTTTTGTTCCCTTGTGTATTTCCTATGTGAAACTCTTTAATTTATCTTGTGGCATCCAGAGTCTAGATGACACTGAACGACATGTTAAAAATTAAGGGGGAAATATCTTCTGAAAGACATACAGCATGAGCTTAAATTCCTAACAGTTTAGGAGAAGTTAAAAATTTTGATCAGCTATGCATTTGTTATGTTCAAAAACCATTAACTTAATAAATATATATTTTTTATAATGCCAGATGTTGAAAAGGAGTGCAGCTGAACTGTATTTCCTAAACTTTCACTTTATTTCACATTTTAAAATTCTGCATACAAGTACTGCATTTCTCTATTAAGTATTCATAATGCCACTGTATTTTCACATTTTTTTCATTTACCATTTTACTATATCACTTTTAAAAAGAGAGCCATTTCATCTGTACCTCTGACCTTCAGTGTCCCAATCAATATGCTATCATAAATGCACACTAAAATTTACCCACGCATTTTCAATAGCAAACAAGAGTAAACCTCAGTTAAGGCAATTTACAACCCTTATGCTGTCTCAGGTTAAATTGCAAAACAGCATCGTATCAAGATCATTTCCCACTGGAGTATTGATGCATAAAAGCCTGAAATCAAATACTGGTCCTGTGGTCTACACACCATTTTTCTTTCTAGCATATCATTTCATCGGGTGATAGAAATGTGATTTTGAAATTGGGAGAAATTTCAGTGCCAGTGGGCACATCTACATGAGACGTTTACTGCGTGGTACCCTAATACCACTGCACCACAAAACACATGCAAATAAACTACTGAGCAGTGTTATTAGGGCACTGTACAGTAACCATCACAAAAAAACCCATGTGCCAGTGCTACTGCACAGTAAATGTAGTGTGTAGTGACTATACATTCAATGAGTCCTTCATTAAAGAAGTACTAAACTAAATGCACATTAACTAACTATTCCACATTAATGAACATGTAGACGCACCCAGTGTGCCATACCGTATTCTACTCTTCTGCCAATTGCGCGTGCATTAGAATACCTGAAAAGTTTACCTGTTCAATCCAGTATGAAAATGTGTTGAAAATCTCTGACTATTACAGAAATGCTTAGCCAAAACTGAGAAGCCCAACAAGTATATGCTACATATACACGATAATGATGAAACCTAATAAAAATGGTAATAAGGTAAATTAAGTGTCTGGAGTTAAATGAGGCTGGCAACGCCATAATTCTAAGCAAAGCATCTTTTGCATAACATTCACAGTAAGTTAAAGAGAAGGAAAGGGGAAAATTCTCTGCATTAGATGTGACAGCTTTCCAAACCTAAACAATCTTCTCAGGTAATGAATTCACAACAGGAAGTCAAGTATAAAACATTTTTCAAGGTTCAGCAGTGTGGAAAATCTTTTACTTGGTTTTTAATTTTCTGTTTGTTTTAGACTCATAAAATGGAAAAATGTAATATGTCCAGGAGTCTGTCAAACATAAAAGTAGATAGTTAGGATGTGCTTGCTGTGTATATTATTTATCAAACTATACCAGCCGCTTTCCTTCCTCACTGTACTTTCACCGAGAATCTAGCATGTTATAACCATTATGGACCCGAACCAAAGTCCACTGGAGACATTGGGTGGCTCCTACTAACATGACTGGCCTTCAACTAAGGCCTGAGAACACAAAGATGAGAGTCAGGACATGGGTTCTGACACTGACTTGCTTTGAAAATGCCCAAATCACACAGACCTAAAGGGATCAAACTTCACCAAAATGAGACCAGAAAATTCCCTCCTTTCATCCTCCCCCAGAAAAAAAAGGTCTATTAATTTTTAATTGAAGCACCTAGTTCTCTGTGTATAGCATGCTGGGTGATACCATGCTTTTAAAAGTAAACTTGGTGTTTTGTTTTTTTTTAAGAATGAAACTGTGCTAGCATTCCAACCACGTGCACATTCAGCAGCTTCCTACTTATCTTGCCAAATCCTTCCTTTCTAGTAATCAGGGCCCCTCCCTCTATTACATACATACTAGCGGATTGCCCGTCAAGAATGGCAGGAGGGAGGGGACTAAGCGCTGCAACCCACTGCCCTGCACTGCCACTGTTCCACATCCAGCTGCATGCCACCCCTCCACCCCATGTCCATCCCCGTACATCCCTCCCCCGCAACCATTCTGCATCTGTCCCCCTCCACCAGCACCCCATACTGCTACCAGTTCCAAGGATCAGGGCCGCGGGGTGGTGGGGAGAGGCCAGCTGGCCTCACCCCCTTACTCTATGACCTCTGCCAACGTCACCTCCTGTCTCTGAGGAACACTCTGATTGGTTGTTTAGAGACAATCAAACAGAGTGCTCCATGAGCATTATGGACAAACAGATGAGGATTATCTGAGAAACCTCCTTAATCATGCCTATTGGTCTTATATCCTACTTTTCTGACTTGCTGGGGCCAGAAGTTATCAGTACTAACCCACCCAAAGAATGTGGTCTTCACCACCATCACCTGGCAGCCTCTCAGGCCTCAATATTCTTTAGATGGGCTTTTTAACCCATCTTCTTTTTATTTGTGCTTTCACAGCTGGGTTTGGACTTGCCGTCTTTGTTCCATTGGCTCTGTGTACGGCTCCCAATTATCCAGCCAGCTTTTCAGGTTCTCCTGAACCCAGCCTTTATGTCTGGATGTGCTGGGTATATGCTGTAGCTGGTTTTGGTTTCATTGTCACACCTGTGCTGACTCTGTAACTATTTCATATGACCAGTGCTTCACTTCAGTGGTGACCAGTCCCTTTTCCCATTTCTATCATATGGTTCATTAAGCTGGACCAGATTGACCATCCTAGAAGAAGAGTCTTGGTTCTCTAGCCCAACTTTCTTTACCTTAGGTGATTATAAATGCATGGTGATGGCCCAGTGTTGCCACGTATGGGTCTTATCCAGTCTGTTTTTCCTTTGCCAATAATATCTACGCAATGTTGACCAATAATTTTGCCTGTTGACTTATTATGGCCAGTGGTAGGCTTCCTGTGACCAATTCCTTGCAAAGTTCAGCTGCCCTTCCTGTTCGGAGGCAGTTCTCTAGGATTAGATTTGTATCAACAAACTGTCCTGTAAGTTAGATCCACATTTCCTTCAGAAGATCTTGCCTCTAATTAACATCTCAAAGTTACATATGGTTGCTTGAGTTCACAGCTCTGCAACATAAGTATCTACAGTATATCCTTATCTGCTTCACAGTTTCAGGTAAAAGATGGTATCCTTCCATCGTCATTCTCAGTCCTCCTAACTCTCTTATCAACTGTTCTGGTGTTTTGGGTGTTATTTCTGGGTCCAGAGTTTTACTTATTCACTCCTTATTTCTTTTTGTCAATTAAATATTTAAAAAGCTGACCTTAATTTTTTCCCTCAGTATTTTATTGCGGACTGTGGACACAAATCCAAATCTTACGTCTATTGTTTTCATACTTTCTTTTCTTTTCTTGGAAGCTAGAAGTCCCATTGACTCATTTTACTCCATGCTTTCTGTCTGCGCTCTTTCTAGATACTATTTTGTTTGCCTCTTATTCAGGAGTTTTGTTTGCCTCTCCTTCTTGGGGTGCTTCTCCTTATACTGACCATGTGCCATGAAAAGGCAATAATATGAAAGGTCTCCAAGCTGGTAAAAACTAAACAGGTTCTTTACAAGACAACTATTAACAGCAGTGTTACAACTGCAGTTATCATGGGCATACTGACTGACTTCTTGTTGCTTTTTCCAAACTCTTTGCTCCTGCAACCTATGATCCTCTCTCAAGTTTCATGCAGGTTGTTGCAGCTACAATGTGACACTATAGAAATACCCTAAAGTGCTTACAGTCTAAAGATACACATTGTGCAGACAGTGCATGTTGGGAATCACAGTTGATATTAAGACAGGCCTCCTTTTGTTTTATATAATTCACTTCTTGGGGAAACCACATAAAGAGGGAACATTAGGAGGGCTTTGAAGAAACCATAAAACATACTTTGGGTAATGTGCGGGGAGGGGGCAGAAAAATCAACACAATTTGGGCTGTACATGCAGCACACAATATGGGTAGAAAGGATTCTTTAAGGCCACCATATTATAAACACTTAAAAGCAAGGATAATTTCAATGAAGCTACTCGTATTAGTAAAAGTTAAGTAAAGCTCATGCGTAAGTTTTTGTAGGATCAGTGTCTAACTTAGCAAGGAAAGGCATGAACAGATCCATGCCAAATCTACAAAATTGGAAGGTAAAAAACTTTACTTCAAGATGAGGATACAATGCACTGGAACAATTAATTTAAGGGTGTGGTTTACTTTCCATTGCTTTAATTCTTTAAACGAGACATCTTTCTAAATAGATGTTCCAGCTTAGCCAGAAACTGTGAATTTGATGCAGAAATTACTGGGTGAAATTATTTCATCAAGATAATACCAAAGGTCAGAGGAGATCATCATAATAGTCCTTTTTGACCTCAATGTCTCTGAATATATGATTTTGTCAAAGCAAATAACAACTGTGACAAAAGACAGCATGAGACAGAGCTCCACTGAAGCCAATGGATTACTGATATGAGTGCAAAGGTGAAGGATCTTAGCCATAAGGTGGCTGAAGGACCTTGGAGAGGTAGGTAGCCACTTTAGTCAGTAGTCAGGCAGAAGGCAGGTTAGATTTTCACCTTACAGACTAACTAAATCAGAGATACTTTTGTAAGGAGAGGGGTCGCTTCATCAGACATTGCAAAGGGCATCACAGTGTCTGATGAAGTAAGCCCTCTACATCTGTGATTCAGTTAGTCTAAAAGGTGCAAATCTACCCTGCTTTCTGCCGGAAGGCTCTTAGCCACTCATTCAAACCCGACTGTAGTCCCTGAGAAGAGTCTTGATGATGTCAGTTGACTCCAGATAAGTTTCTTACCAAATTAGCAATTCTATTGGTGGGAGGAGCTGATATAAATGGTTTATGTACTCTTCATGATTACTGAATACTCCCATCCCTCCATTCATAATTTGCGACTTTCTACTGTTTAATTTATCTCATTTTAATCTCTTAGGACGTGTCCAGACATGCATAGATGCTTGCCTCCCCGGAGAGAAGTAGTGGCAGCACACCTTGCACTGCCGCTTCTTGTCCCGGGGGAACACCCGTGCTATGCGCACTTTAGCATGCAGCAAGTTGTCCTAGGTGGCATAGGGGAGGCTGGGGACAGCACAGTGCTGGCCCCAGAAGCCTTACCTAGAGCCCTGGGGGCCTGCTGGAGCTGCAGCCACGGTGACCCTGCTGCGTGGAGCCTGCCCGGCAGCCACAGCGTAGCTCCAAGCAGCCCGGCTCCAATTTTTAGCACCGCATGCTGCTCGAGTGTGCGCTGCTTTGGGGTTTTTTACCACAGTTGTTTTTAACCCCTGGATATCCAGTGGTAAAAAAATAAATAAAAAAGAAACCACGGAAAAAAAATGGAGTAGCACACGCTCGGGTAACGTGCTCATGCAACTCGGAGAACTCCGGACTGTGAGGCATATGGCACTGCAAACGTGTTTGCAGCATCACATACTGCATGGCCGTTCTCATTTGGACATGCCCTTAAAGGTCATTCACCAATAGTGTGAATTCCTGCTTATTTATATTATCTATAACATTTTATTAAAACTGATTTACTCTAACAATTTCTTCTTTTTCCATTTTCCTGATACCACACAAAGATGAGCAAGATAAATTCTGGGCTAGCAAACTTACTTCTTTTACTATCTGATTATCTAGGCTCAGTTTTACAGTTAATGTTCATTTTACAACTGCTCGGAGAAGTAATATATTTGTTTCAAAAGACATTTAAACAACAGCAATGGAACACTCACCACTACATACCTCTTTATATTTTAAGGCTGAGCTGTTCATTTTTCCCTCTTCTATGACAGCAGAAACAAAACTAAACCAAACACCACAATAAAGGCAGGTTGCACAGACTATTTCTAAAGCAGCCATTCACAGTAAATATACCAGGGTGATGCTAAAGCAGCCAACTGTGGTTTTATGAAATATCTTCATCTTGAATGCAGTGCTGCAGATGCTTCAGCCTTAAGAATCTCATTATAAAAACCAAGCTTCAGAAAAGTATCCCCATTTCCTAACCTCTATTGCCCATGAGGGGAGGGAAGGGAATTCCAGGTTAACACGCTGATGAGAGAGATGATTTCAATATATCTATGGAAAATGCAACCAGCATTTAGAAATCAAATCCAACATGCCTTTTTGTAGTGTTGGGTTGTTTGGGTTAGTATCATAAATTCCCCCTGGAGGGATCCCCCCTTCAGCTGTTTTGACAAATGTCTTTCTTGTATCTGCTCTTTGCTTCTTTGCATACCCAGCATTTTACACTCTCCAGCTTCCCCTCCTGCTTTTTTCTATCCTCTGCCTAGCATGAGTTTTTCCCTAGTGGACCAGCCAATGCCACATCGCTGTTGCCCCGTTCTGTCTAGGAGGACTGCTGTAGCACGTAATGCAAAAAAAGAAAATCAATATTTCATTGGAGAAAAGAAGCAATACAGCACAGAGGCCTGTCTGACCACCAATATTTAACAGGGCAGCTTCCAAAGATCACAGCTGATTGATGTAACTAGATTTAACTCTGAAATACTGCAATTTCCTTTCTGCAATGTTAAACACAGGACAGCGTTATTACTCATATCATACGTGTGCTACCGTATTAGGCCTCTGTACAACATATAGGAATTTTATGGGACATTAAAGCCTTTGATTTTATGTGTATAAAACACAAATAAATGCAGACTTCTGCCTGTTCTCAATGCTCAAAAACCCAGGCGAAAAAGATTTACGACTACAAGCACAGTATGTGGGAAAGATAAATTGATACAAGGCCTTCCTAGACCCTGAAAAAAAAAGGAGGCTATGAACACCAGTTTGGTTAATAAAGTATTTAAGCCCTTAGTGCTATGTGGGTTGTTGTAGATTAATTTTTGAGAGTGGTTCATAGTGTAACAAGATGTTTAATTTTATTTTAACTCGGCAGGTTGGTTTATCTCAGCCAGTCCACATACAAGAAATCCACTTTCTAGTCTGTTCACCCAACAGCTTTTAGGTCCTCTCAACAAGACATATCTCTTAGGTACAACATAACGACCTTATAAATATTCATTACATGCTCTATCTTGAAATGCTTAGTCAAGGAAGGTCTGACTCTTAGCAAGCGTGAAGTAAAGAGAAATCTCAGGCTGGATTATGTTTACCTACAGCAGTAAGTGTTGTATCAGGGTGGGCAAAACATGCCCTGTGAGATGGATCCAGCCTACCAACTAATTGACTCCAGCCCACAGATGGGCACCCATCAATTGATTGGATCCAGTCCAAGGCTGCCCCTGTGGTGCTCCGCATAGGGCTGAGCCCCACTCGCTGCCACCTGGGGCAGCCCAAGCCATGCTCCCACCTGCATCCAATCTTGACCCTGGCCCTGGCCCCAGACACTGCATATTGTATACTTTCCTGGTGGGGGTGGTCCTGGTGCAGAAGGAGGAACCTGCCCCTGCTGTGCTGCTCCAGGTTGCGGGGAAGCTGCAGTCAGAGGGCTCCTGCCCCAGTGTGCAGGACTCCGGCTGTACCTCTTGGCCACTTTCCACCCACTCTGCTTTCCCAATGCAATGAGCAGCTGCCTGTGGGAGGCCGAGTGGGTGGGAAGCAGCCAAGCACCTAACTGCACCTGGCTGCAGCTTTCACCCCACCTGGAGTGTCACTGCAGGGGCAGAAGGAGGAGAAGGCGCCAAGCAGCACCCAGGCAGCTGCAGCCTCATGAAAAGCAACCCTGCTGGGAAGCTATGCATGCTGGCAGGGATCAGGGCCAGCAGGTGCAGGTGGTTGCATGGTATGGGCTGCCTTGGGTGGGAGTTGGAGGGGCTCGTTCCCCTGCAGAGCAGGCCCTGCATGGGCAGAATGCACCTGCATTGCCCAGGCCAGCTCTGCTGCCTGCACCCCTTGCCTCACATCCCTTATCCCACCCCCCCCTCTGGCCAGTTCCCAGGACATAGCCTATAGCCCCCTCCATACACCCCCCCCAAAAAAAAAATAAGACTTTATTCTGAGCTATTATGCAATCATCTGTATATACACTACTTTAAAAAACATCAAAACAAAAATATTTTTAAAATAAAATTAAAATGTTATAGTAGATGTTTGATTTTTAGTATATGATTTCTTTTTTTATCTATAATTTGTTAGAATGATATCTTGTAAAAGATTTTGAGTGTACCCTCAACAGCTCACTAAATTAATTAAGTGGCCTTCCAGTTGAAATAATTGCCCACCCCTGTGTTAGATGATCACAATCAATACAACCCAAATTGGGACTGTTCAGGGGCCAGTGGGAAAGCAGTGCCTGCAGAAGGGCTTTTTTTGTTAGCCTTTAGAAATCGCCAATGGGCAAACAAGCTGGATCTCCACAGCACTACTCTTCAGGTACTTTTCCAGTGGCTGTGTGATACTGGGTCATGTGAGGTAAAAAGGTTTATGTAAAGGTTGAAACCCCAACTTTATTGGAGAGATTTGCTAGGTTTACACACAAAAGCCCAATTTTACAGCTTACTGTCTAGGCCTAATCTTGTGAATCACTGGGAACCCACTGATCTCACTGATGTCAAAGCCCAGACTCCTACTTGTTTCAGCTAGAAAGAAAATTAGCATAAATACTCCTGGATAGTTGTGTGACGTGACCGAGGCCAAAGAGGTCTGCATGGATATATTTGCATATATACATATTTTAACTATACTGCAAGATTTGTTCAGGTCAAGTCAACTGCCTTGTTTGAAAGCAAAAGCATCAAAATGAAGATAGTGCTTACTGTTGCTTTGTGGTCTTCAAGGAAGGAGAAAAATGAACACAATTTCAGGAATCACACAACAGCAGGGCATCAAGGGAGTCCGATGCCTTTGCCCACAGCAGAACTTTGTCTGCGGTCAAAATGGTAGACAGGCATATAACATCTGTCCTGAAGACTGTCTGGCCCAGCAAAATCTTAATCAGTTGATTTCACTCAAACAGATCTTTCTTACCCATAGCTGAGTGCATTGACACAGGAAAGTCAGTGTTCGGTATCCTGGATATGGATTTACAGTACACTAGCTATCCCATGATAGCGCCACACGTCTACCCATTTGTGCACATGCAACAAGTGCCTTTGCGTAGGCAGTTTCCCTCCATCTTAAAACTGGGGCAGGCCCCCCTTGCACCAGAATATCCATACAAAAAATTATCCTGTAACAACCACTGTGCTGTAAATTCACGTGTTCGATTACTGCATGCAGACATCTCTGGGCAAACAAGCCTACAGCCTGAATATCACACCCCTGTGAGGCAGGCACCCAAATGTCGCTCATCCAAGGAAAAGGTGTCTTTAGTGTATTTCAAACTCGGCGGTAGCATCACAGTACACGACATGATGATTGCTTTCCTGTGCTCTATTTTTAGAGTAGCGGTGAGTAATCATTGCTAGCTTTACTTTTGATTGGTTTCACATTTAAATGCTGGCAAAGGTGCATAGCGGGGAGAAGTTTGCCTAGATTTTAGAAATTTAATCCAATAAACGTATTACAGTTGCTTCATACTACTGAACCAGAGTTACTGTTTCTTGTCTGAGTTCCCATTTTAAATTGGCTCCTTTATGGGGCTTGAGTGCATAATGGAGAGGCGCACAATGAGAAGCCATTTCCGAATCACAAAGGGATACAATTTACTTGTTCAAATTTACTATGAAAATTCTGCAGTGCACCTATAATTAATCTATAATTAGCAAATTAAGCTTTGCAACTCAGACTGCCCCTGAAGTTCCCTACTGCAAAGGGTTTTTTTGATTGTTCTGTTTTGGTTTTTTGCTTGGGCAGTGTGGGAAGATCTGGCCTTCAACTGCGGTTAATGTTAGGGTGAACTTACAGGTTACACTTGGACCATACTAAATCTGTGGAATATTAAGCCGTGTTAAAGGTGCAATGTGCTGTGAGCAGTTATAGGTTGAGGGTCCGTACCGTTTCTCGTCTGCTTAGCTCTGACTTGCCACTAGAGGGGTGGTGAGTAGGAGTGTGGCCAGGAGCCAGGACACCAGGAGCATGTCCAGATGTGCGTGGACGTTTGGTTCCCCGAGGACAAGTAGCGGGAGTGCACCTTGAGCCGCTGCTTCTTGTCCCCAGAGAATGCGTGTGCCACGCACGCTTTGGTGCACAGCAAGTTGGCCTGGGTGGGGTAGGGGAGGTTGGGGCAAGTACTGGGCTGGCCCCAGCAGCCTTACCTGGGGTCCTTCTGGGGCTGCAGCCATGGCAATTCTGCCGTGTGGAGCCCAGCTGACAGTGGCGTGCGGCTCTGGGTGGCCTGGCTCCACTTTTCAGCAGCGCATGCTGGCTGAGCGTGCATTGCTCTATTTTTTTCCCCTATGGGTTTTTTTTTTTGGCCCCTGGATATCCAGAAAAATTCAGAAAAAAAACCTGGTGCAGCGCACACTCGAGCAGTGTGCCCGCACAGCGTGGGGAACACCAGGCTGTGCGGTAGGTGGGGCTGCAAGTGTGCTTTTCTGGATGCGCACCAGGGTTCTATCCCTCTTGGGCGGGGGCTAGGAGCAGTGCGTCTTGGGATCCCAGAGGACTGCAGGTTGCTTGTTTTATCTGTGGAGCAGACTGATTTTACCTCAACACGACTTAGGTAGCACAGCCCGGAGTTAACCCTTGCCTGAAGTGACATAACTATGAGATGCTCCTTGGGCACTTAGCATGAGTCAAACAAACTTTACCATGGGGACACTTGCATTTTAAGTGCCCGTAGTATGTTATACGTGTAGTGTGCATCTTTAACCTTAGGAATGAATGTCATTGGGTGAGGTGGAAATAAGGACATCAGTCCTATTTTTGAGCCATTTATGAACAATCCCTAGAGTCCACTTTTATGTACAAGGCAGGGTGTTGGCCCCAAGAGGTTAGTCTTGTCGGGGGGAAGTTACAGTAAAATAAACCAGTAGCAAATCCCACTCCACTATAATGTTGAGATTGGATTAACTCAGTCCACAATGTGGATGGGTATAACCTGCATTGGGATCAAGCCGATTCAGTTTATACCATCTGTGACTCCTATGGAGACCTAATACAATTAAAGTTGGCCTCCACATATGGTATCCATGAAAGATGGACAGTGAAGATGAAATATAAGCAGTGCCTCTGCCTGTTTTTCACTTTAGATGCATCTTTTGCATGCTCAACTCTCTCCAGAGAGATGGATATAAATGGAGCCTTCTTTCCCTTCTCTGCCCTACACATTTTTCTTATATGACATGTCTGACTCTTCTAAGAATTAAAGGTTCAGTCAAATCAGTACTATACAGTGGATGTATCTACACGTGCTATTAATGTAACTGAATAAACTCTGGCACAGTCTGCACCAGAGTTTATTGCTCCTGGGCACCAAGTTTACACATGCCCAGGACTGCAGCATATTGAGCTGGGTAGGAGCAGCCTTGGCTGGCAGGCAGGCCAGCCCGGGGCTGCTCCAACCCAGCTCACTGTACTGCAGAGGGGCTGGTTGGGGCATGAGGGTGCACTGAAGCATCCTCATGCCCCAACCAACCCCCTCAGTGTCTACACATGTGTTGTGGTGGACTAAATAATGCTGCCATAGAATAGTGCTTGTGTTTACAAATACTAGCCTATGGTGGAGTTAGTGTCCTGTGGCCTAATAGGGCTGCATGTGAAGATGCTGAGAGTTTACTGCACACCTAATTAGGCAACTGCAGTACATGTCTCATATACATGCACCCAGTAGAAGGAAAACTGTATCAGACCTTACTTTGACTTCTTTTTTTTTAAAGAACACCTTGCATAAGTATAGGCAAATAACTCAGTCCATGCCCAATAACAATTTTATGTATAGCAAAGAAAAGCATAGCTTCCAGCTGGCTAGGCATACACATGTGCATATGAGTGTAAAACCAAATTCTGCATGTACAGAGTGGCTGCATGCAACAGTATATTCGGCTCTGATAATGAGAGTTCTGTGAATTTATTTTAAAGATCTTTTCTTCTTTTGGATTAGGCATTGCATTGTTCATGTTATTAGGGAGACTGCTGCCCATTACATATACCCATTTCCCATTCCCACTTCCTTTAAGAAGAATGAAGTATTCATGTTTTTTCTGCTGTTTTGCTGTACTAGCAAATTAGTTACTGTCATCTGGGGTGCTCCGATCCAATGACTCCAAGGGCCTTCCAAGAGTAGTACAAAATTACTGTACATTCTCAAAAAGACATGCTGAGCTTTGCATTGGTCTTGGGTTAGCATACATTAGAATTTTTTCTTCATCATAATATTTTAATATAAAATAATGTACACATGTAACAATATAGAAATAGACTTCTAGGTAAGATAACACTAATATTATATGCAAATAATCTCCAATTTTAAGTACATGAGTCAAAACAATTAATTTTAAAAGTTACTGGACATGTCTACATGTGCTATTAGCATGCAGCAATAAACTCTGGTGCATGAGGTGGACACACTTGAAGGGAGAAAGAGGCTGCAACTAGATTTAGACAGACTACAAAAGTGGGCAGATGAGAATAGGATGGGGTTCAACGTAGACAAATGCAGGGTGCTGCACCTTGGAAGAAGGAATCCACAGCATACATACAGGCTGGGGAGTTCCCTTCTTGAAAGCACAGAGGCAGAAAGTGATCTCGGAGTCATTATTGACTCCAAGATGAACACGAGCCGCTAATGCCAGAGCTCAGCCAGCAAGGCCAGCCATACCTTGTCATGCATCCAAAGGTGCATCTCAAGCCGGTCCAGAGAGGTGATACTCCCTCTCTATGCGACTTCGGTCAGGCTGCAGTTTGACTGCTGCATCCAGTACTGGGCGCCGCACTTCAAAAGGGATGTGGCCAGCCTGGA
>NW_005841890.1:3109117-3133224 GCF_000455745.1 Alligator sinensis
CAGGGGGTCAGGCTAGATGATCTGTTCAGGTCCCTCCTGACCCTAGCTACTATGAAACGATATCACATTGGACAATATTGTTCCCGGGCGTACCATTTGAATGTGCACCTGGGACTGCAGCAAACTGAGCCAGGACAGAGCAGTCCCAGTCTCCAGCAGTCTGGGGCTGCTCCGATCTGGCTCAGCATGCTGTGAAGGGGCAGGCTGGGGAATGAGGATGCTCCAGTGCAGGGCTAGTTGGCAGGCAGCCCCCAACACTAAAGCACCCTTGTGCCCCACCCAGCTCCATCAGTGTCTACATGTGCACTGATGTGGAGTAAAAAACTAGGCAGCAAGATAGTGCTTGCATTTACAAGTACTATATTGCTGCAGAGTTTATTAGTTTCCTGTGGCCTAAAAGGGCTGCATGTATAGAGGTGAGAGGTTTACTCAGGTGCTAATTAGTCTACTCTGCTGTAAACGAGTCATGTAGATGTGCCCACTATGTGGCTACTGCTCTTCATCAGGAACACCCCCCCCCCCCCCGGTTTTTTTTTTTTTTTTTTTAAACCAGTTTTTTTTTGTTTTCTTCTAAAACAGATCTATAATAGCAACTCTGAAACGCTAAGTACTACATCTAGCATGAAACTGGGAATTCCTAATCCTGAACCTATCTTGATCACTTGAAATGGCTTCCTAATCCCTCTCTTCACAGAAGAGTTTCGTGATTATTGGCCCTCATTGTGAGCAGGAACTAATTTCCAGTGGCTCTGGAAATCCAAGCAGAAGCAGTGAAAGCTGCTCTGCTCCTCTGTCTTCTAGTCTCCCAGTTGCCTGCATACTTGCAATTAAACTTAAACACCACTAGGTGTCATCTATCACTATATTTCTATATACAGTATGAAACTACTGGATCATAACATATCTCAGGCTAGCATTTTCTTTTTTTTTATATATATCAGGCATTCATGGTATTTAGATCCTCTTATTTCTCAAGCTTATAGATACTATGTTTCCTGAATGCACAGATACCACTTCTTATTTTATCTATGTCGACAGGTATTTTATTCTTTAAACTGAGCTGATACTGCTAGTAAAGAAAAAGAAAAATGCACTTCTTTTAACAACTGGAAATAAAACTTTGCCAATGAGTCACACTGTCCTCATTTACACACACACACACACACATTTCTAAGGCAAGAGGAGACAACAACAAGCCTGTTCCCTGATGTTTTTCTGCGATACTCTTTGTGACTAGATTGCAGTAGTAGCACTAAGTGGAAGCAGAGGCTTGGCAGGTTTGAAATAATATTGCCTCTGCGGTGGCTGAAAGGCTGCTAATTTGTCTCTCACTTCTGAATTTGCTGGCAGTGGCATCAAGAACGGTGCAGTTGGAAGATTGGTTTTAATTTACTGGATGAGCAGCTGTGGTAAACTGGTAACTTCAAAACGAGAGCTACTCAACATCTATAAAGTTATTCAGAGACAGCAGTGTGTTCTGAAGCCAACATATGAAAAAGCAAAAGCAATCCTAGGATGCTTCAGTTGAAGTATTCTCCCACTGAGATAGGGAAGTGCTAATGCCATTATCCATGGCACTTGTACAACCTCAGCTAGGGCACTGATAAAAGTCAAGTTGCCCGTGTTCATGGGAGATGAACTCTTAACAGAAAATGGTAAAGCATGTGCCTAGAATGACCAGGGAATAGACAGTCTATCACATCAGAGGAGCCCGCAGGAACCTAGCAAAGTAAGGCTGAGAGGTGATATGCTCACTGTTTGCTAAGCACGATGAATACCAGAAAGGAGAAAGAACTATCTTAGATAATGGATGAGAACCAATGTGCATGAACTAGCCGCAAATACATGTCGTTTAGAAATCAAAATAAGGCACCTAATCACCAGGCTCTTCAAGAAGCTTCCACTAGGAATAGTGAGGACAAACAATTTAGCTCTTTTTAGATGGAGTTTGAGTAGTGATTATCATAGCTCAAAGGTCATGAATTTATATTATACTTGTGCGGGCCGTCTCCCGATCCCACCCTCGTTGCCATGTGCGGACGGCGGGGAGCGATCGGGGCCCTTTTGTGCTATGCACGAGCTGTGGCCAGCAGCCCAGGCACACTGGATAAGAGAGAACAGGCGACACTGGAATTAGGCACGGACGCGTAATGGTTGATTTAAAGATTATTTTACTTACACCGAAGATGGTCGCGGTGCAGGCAGGAAAACTTGCTTGAGTTGCGGTTACAGACAGGAAAGAAGAGAGGCGGACAAGAGTTCTAAACTCACGAACTCTAGCCCAATCCGGCTGAAGGCTCTAAACACGCGAGCCTGTCGTGTCAACTGAAGAAAGTACTCGTACGGAAAAGCTCTGACTCACACGAAGTTTGCTAGGCTCCGTGGGTTCTTTTTTGCGCGCAGGAAGGGATACGTCTAGGAATCTATCGGCGACGGGGAGAGGCTAGAGGCTGATCAGACCCCTGTTGCCTTCTTGATATTCAGGCTGGGTTCGATAGGCTCCGCAGCACTTAGAGATCTTCACACAGTGTGAAGTCTCCTCCTCCTGGTGGTTGTGGAGTCCTCCAATTTCTCCAAGTTCTCCAACTTGGGCGGAAACCACTCAAGCTTTTTATACGGCTAGCAAGCCAATCGCTAGCCGCCACGTATGAATAATTTAAATCAAACCAATAATGGCGCTCGGATTAACATACAAATGGCAGGAACTCTTTGCACTGAGCATTTCCATGTTGCAAAAGAAATGCACCATGCAAAGAAAGCTACAATTTGGCGGGAAATTCTCCCTTGCACCGGGGTTCCCCTTTACAGCAGAAAACTCCACCGTGCAAAGAAGCTGCAAATTTTAGCGGGAACATAATTCAGTGGTGCCAAAGCACACACAAAAACAAAAATCACACCTTTGGGTTGTGACAATACTAACTTTGACCAACTGAGAACCTAGCTTTGTGTATCCTTGTTACTTAAACTGCAGGGAGGCTGGAGCAGTGACTATCTGTGTTTTGTGTCTCACAGAGCATCTTGGGCACAGTAGGGACTTAAAAAAAAAAGGGAGAATTAAGTAAACAGATAATAATATCATGGGTAGAGATGAAACATAAAAATTTCCACTGGAAAAAAAAAATCAATGTTTCAAAAAGTATTAACTGAGAGTCAAAATAGGAGCTATTATGAAAACTTAAGCACGGTGGTCGCTGCCACGCTTACTATAAGAAGTAACTACTTTGGACTGATCCAATTAGCATGACTGATCAGAACTTCGTGACATGAGCATTTGAGTATGTTAGAGGTTACACGCGGAAACCACATTGTTTCGTGCTCAGCCAAATCTCTTTCAACATTTTCTGCATGAAGATGCCTTTTGAACATGATAATTAGTAAACTGAATCTTATAATAACAATAAAACAAAAGCTTTCTCCACGCAAAATATAGTCGCTCTCACTTGTCAATTCATTTGTACCATTCTACTATGTTGGAAACTATGGGAAATATTACCATTACCATTATTAAAGATTGTGTAGAATAGAAGGCTTAGTAATTTATTATGATAGAATGTCTTTCCTTTTCTACATTTGATTCTTCCTTTCATTATGTACTAACTTGTTCATTTTGGTTTTGGAAAAACGGGCAATTCTGCTTGGAGTAGCCATGCAATATGTAATTGCTTAGTATGCATATAATGGTCTGTTGCATCACATACTTGGGGATAGTCCTGCTTTGAGCACTGGGTTGGAATAGATGTGACCTCCTGAGATCCCTCCCAACCCTAATTTTCTATGATTCTATATATCTACTTGTTGCTTCAAATACCAAATGTATGATAATGTGGATGCATCTTCTCTATACATTACATAACATAACATAACAGTGCCGTACAATGACCTAATAGGCATCTTAGCAGTAGTGTCAGTGGTAACAGATATACAACAGTGCCAAATGTCTTTGAAAATCCTGCTCAGGGTCTTGGCTTAAAAGACCATGCTGCCTGTTTCTGAATAGTAAGAGTTCACATCAGAGTCAGAAACCCAAAATGAATGAAGTATGTCACTGGCTGCCAATTTTAAGTCAGCCTCACAGAAAACTCATCGACTGAAGTCTCTACAGACAGGAAAAATGGACTATCATTAACAGTTTTCCTCTTGTTCCTCTTTCTCTACTTTCCTTCCTTCAGTTTTCAATCATTTCCCCTAAACTACTTTCATTTTAAGGCTGTAAACAGATGTCCCATTTGTCACAGAAGGAAGTCTTTTGTCCCTGGATCCTACACCTGTACCCACTGTCTAGCTTCAAGACCCTCTGATGTAAAAAGGATAAAATATGCTAACACTTTATCCTAGGACATGGCTGGGTGCATCTGTAAGGTTATTGTTTATCATTCCCAAGCTCAGACAGCCAGGCTGTGTGCTCTTGCTGGAGAACTACTTGTGGAGAAGCAGCAATGCAACCTGGACATCTGTACATGACTGTGCCATGCCCGTTTTGATTAAACGCCAAGACAACCAGGCATGCATCACAAGAGACACCTACCATATTTTCTTATATACTGCACAGGCTATTTTCCCAAAAATCAACTCCCCAAACGTGGGGCGCATGTCTTATGTGAGGGAACTGGGTTTTTGGGGGGCTTTTATGCTTAAATTGAAGCACCCCATTTTGATTTCTGCTCCAAAACCAACTGCCCAGAAGCAGCAGTGGCATTTCTATTCAGGCAGCTGAGAGAATCAATTCACTTAATGGCTCATTGTTCTTCACCCCACAGATGTTAATGATCCTCTTTCCTTTTTAATGGTCTGATTATTCCACTAAACAAGCTAATTCCTTCCCTAGAAATTTTGCTATTTGCTAGCTACTCCTGGTCTGTCTTCTCTACCTGCACAGCCTTATACTTTTTACCTCCTTTCAAAACTGCTCCACTGATGGAGATAGGTTTTCATCAGCAACTAGGGTTTTAGCTATTGGTTAATCAAGAAAGGGAGGGTGAGTGAGTGATGTGAAGATCATGCTTTGTCCCTACTCTATGAAGCCATAAATTTGGGAGGGCAGAGGGGAAACAATGCTAACAAATCCATAGAGTTGTGGTGGTAAAATAAAGCGGCTTTTAACAGATAGAGATTGACAGTAGAAGGGGTTGTGCTATCACCAGTTGCACTCTGCTGGGCCTGGACATGTGAGAGAGAGACTTTGAATCCCCAGCTAAGAACATCTCCTATGATCACCCAAGAAAATGGAATTACTAATGCAGAATGGTAGCAAGAATGCAGAATCCTACCAAGGTATCTTAAGAGTAACCAAATGGATGGAGACGGCTTTGAAAATAATAATAATAAAAAAAGATGTTTAAATGAATAAGATGAATATTATAAATATAACAGGATGAGATGTTTATCTCAGCCACTGAAGATGTGGTCATGGCTGACACTCCAGAGCTAATGTTCATTAACAGCTCATCATTATGTGTGGACTATATCCTAGTGAAATTAATAAGTTGGATGAACTACTAGAGTCTTTCCTCTCTACATGCCAAAACCTGGGTCAATGGGAATATAAAGAAATCAACAGTTTTGTGAAGGATAAATGAAGATCACAGGGTATAGTCTGAAATGATAAGAATAAGAATAATTATAGTAACAACAACAATAATACCTGGCAAAAGAAGAGGCTCAGCAATGGATTTTTCACTGTAACTTTATCTGATAGGCTCATTTTATTCACATACTTCCATTAAATTATGTGTGGGGATTGCTCATGTGGCATCAGACAGTCAGATTTTGCCCAGAGTAATGATTGCAAAAGACAAATCAAGAAGGCCCATTATAATTCCATTCTTGGCTTGCATACAGGGTGGCTGCTCTGTCACTGATGTAATTTTAAAGCAGGTAGATGTACTTTATCTTTCTCTGGCTGTGTCTACATGAGACACTGACTGCACAGTAGCCAAGAAATACTATTCAGTAGTGCATCCCAGCACAGCAGTGCTAACACTCTACTGCACAATACTATTAGGCTACTGTACAGTAGGGCGTCACCTAAAAGATGTTCACTGATGCTACTGTGCAGTAACTCTGGTTACTGAGCATTTTTTTAGTACTTGTTAATATAAGAGTCTCATGTAAATGGCCTGTATATATTATATACTGTCAGGGGCCATAACAGGCAGCCCAGCCCAGCCTTATCGGTCACCCCTGTCTGCCCGCCCTACCATGGCTAATAATTCCAGCTAGTCTGGGCTACTGATTGGCTGCTGAGGAGAGCCACTCAGTAGCCCAGTGCTGCTCATTTAAAACGACTGGTGGCAGTAGGCTGTAGGCCAGCCAAGCTGTAAGGACTGAGGTGTGGGTGGTATATTCTAGTGGTTGACTCCCCAGAGGACAGCCAGAAACAGGGGTGAAGTCCAAAACACAGGCTAAATCAGGGTTAGGAACAGATACCAAGTCATCAGATTGTGGCAGAGTGCTTATTTTGGATGCCATGTGCGAGGCATGGGACATGGTATAGGGAAGGTCAGAGCTGTGTATAACACCCTAGGCATCGGGGCACTTAAGGGGCAGTCTCCTGTATAATGACATCCTCTTTTATTCATTAAGTCATGACAGGAGAGACAGGCCAGGCTGTCCTAGACAGGTGGGCAGGCCAACGTTGTTGCTAGCCTCGTGACGGCCCCCTTATCACACAGATCTAGGGGAAAAACCCAGGGGAAGAGTCTGAGTCACAGACTGAGTCAAGGTTCAGGAGTCAGAGACAGAGTTACCAGATCCAAGGGGAAATCCAAGAAGCCAGAGTCTAGAAACAGAGCCAAGCACGGTCAGAAAACCAGAGACCAAAGGACCAGAGAGGATTACCAGAGCAGACCTGAGGGAAATGATTGCTGAACCTACTAAATGTTGATGTCAGTGATAGATGAGTAGCTGGAGACCATCACCTCATACACAGGTGAAGTCCAAGGGCCTAGTTCCCAGAAAACTGGGAGTCAAAACCAGAATCAGAAGCTGATAAGTGAAGCCAGAAAGCACATGGGAGTCAGGAACAAATACCTCAGGGCATTTATACACATACCTTTTCATGCTGTAACGTGCCAGAGATCCAGTATGTTGGAGCACACTCGATTAATCAAGTCTTCTCTGCACGCAAGCTAATGCACCAGTGCTGCATCACATGCATTTGTGTAAATGGAGAAATGCACATCAGCACTGGGAGAATGGAGGTGGTGCACTTTTGAACTAAAACACCTTCAACGTGTTTTCATTCAAAAGTGCACCGCTGCCATTTTCTCAGCGCTGATGTGCATTTCACCATGTCTACAAATGTATGTGACACAGCACTGGGTGCTTTCAAAAGCGCCTGGTGCTGCATCGCTCACACATCTAAAAATGCCCTAAGTCTTTGCCTGGACATAGTACTGCAGTCTGGGCCTTGCCTTTAAAAGCTCACATCCCGGTCCCCAACACTTATTTCACTCCTCGGATTTCCTCTTGGATCTATTAATTTAGTCTCAGACTCCAGAACCTCAACTCAGTCTGTGACTTGGAATCTACTCCTGGATTTCTGATTCCTGGCCCCTGATTTGGCTTGTGCTTTGGACTTTACCCCTGTCTCTGGCCCACCACTGGTGGCTTAAACACTAGCCAGATCATCCAAAACCCCGTTCTTACACTTGTGTACACTTGCACACTTTACAAATCATTTGATTTTTGGGTGAGGTTTAGGGTGTTGTTGGACAAATAGCATCTGATCATTATTTCATCTTAATTTTAAGTCATACCCACTCAATCTCCTCACATACAGTTCCATATAAATGGCTATAGTTATGTATCATGCGTTTAGCTGCTTCCTTCTTACTGATCTAAAATACTAGAGAGAGCTCTACATGACCTTCACATCTCTTAATTGGTGCCATTAGCAGTCTTTTCTTGTTCAGTGTGAAAAGGAGTAATATTTCATAGAGAAAAAGATGGAAGGCTTACTTGTGACCTCCCAAATTTGAAGCCACAGGTTATGTTGATTAAATATAATTCTCCATCAGGGAGGTTCTTTACAGCTAAAAGTAGCTGTTGGCTGTACAGGCATTTCTCATTATGTTGGGAAAGAAAAAATCAGTCTTCCTTGGTAGTTTTCTTTGTTCAATACTCTCTTTCTTACTCAAAATGAAGGATGCATTTTTACTATCTCAGGTAGCTATGTAGATTTATCTGTGTCACCTGAATAAAATATGCCATTTCCAATATCACTAGTGCTTGGAAATATAAATTAGCTATATGTTCTGAAACTTCAATTAACAAATGACCTGTGGGTGGCATTTGCTTGAACCAGTCTCATGAAAGTACATAAAGCAGCATATTACAACACTATTATATTAAACAGCTTCATAACCAGTCCATCAATGAAGAACATTTTGTTCTGGTTCCACTCCTGGAAGAGATTTTGCTCTACTTCCACTACTGCATATGATAAATATATATTTTTTTCCGTAATAAGAGATTCTGATTGCAAAGTACAGCACTTATCTTAAATTGATGGAATATACAGACACAAGAATATTAATTACATAGCTTTTAATCGAGTTCCTGAAAAGATCCAGTATTACTAATCTTTGAGAGGACATTTAACAAGAATGTCCTGTTGTGAGAATATCTGGTAATAAGCTCATCTGAGAACACATTATCTTGTCAATGAGAGAAACTCAAGATGACCGAATGTTGGATTAAGACAGTTCTGAAAGGCAATTATAAGGATTCAGTAATAATATGTGGAAGGTCTGAAAGGCAGAACAGAACCCTGATTTCTTTAATGACGAGGTGCTTGAAGTTCTTTTTAAGAGCAAAATGGAGCCTTAAATGCTCATGCTGGAGTCAGTGCTTCATAAAATGCAATGGCTAGTGAGAACGAGCATGAGCTTGTTTTAGCCAGCCTGGTGGTTCTACAACTAAGAAAAATGTCAGAAACAATTTCTGCAATTGATTTTTCACAATATTCCTTTCTTCAAAGATGGCACTGCCTGCTGTTGTCTCTCAGAAATAAAACTATGTAGTCTCGACCGTAGCAGTCCACTTATTTTTTGTGTAAGAAAAGTAACACAACTAGATTGTAACTTTATCCGGGGAAATAACCATGGGACCAGAAAATTAAAAAAAAAAAAAAAACAGGACTTGGTAGTACTATTTGGTAGTAGCACTGGAGTCATCAAATATAAGAGATGTTTGACAAACACTACTGAAAAATATTCATATAAGCACACATCAGAGTTGGCAAGCCAGATAATTGACCAGTCAAATATTGTCAATTGACCAGTCAATTGTCTGCATATTCTTGCTCAGGGATACTGCCGAGATCAAATGATCACAGCAAGGTGTCTGTCCAGACTCCTCTTGAAGACTTCCAAGGTTGGAGACTGCTTGGGAAGTCTATTTCAGATTATGGTCACCCTTACTGTAAAGAAGTTCTTCCTTACATCCAACCTGAAACTGTCCTCTAGCACTTTATGACCATTGCTCCTTGTCCTTCTCTGGGGTGTCCTAGTGAACAGTTTTCCTCCCAGTTCCCAATATTCATCCCTTACAGGCTTGCAGATGGCCACCAAGTCCCCACGTCAGTCTTCTCTTCCCCAGGCCAAATGGTCCCAGATCCCTTAGTCTTTCCTCATAAGGTTTGTCCCCCAGGACCTTAATCATTCTTGTGGCCCTTCTCTGGACCCTTGTAAGATTGTCCACGTCTTTTTTAAAGTGCGGCACCCAGAACTGGACACAGTACTCCAGCTGGGGTCTCATCAATGCGGAGTCGAGAGGAAGTATCACTTCCTTAACCCTGCTCACGACACATCGGCTAATGCATCCCAGTATGCTATTAGTTTTGTTGACTACAGTGTAATGCTGGTGGCTCATGTTCATCCTGTGATCAACCATAACCCCAAGGTCCCTTTCAGCCATCATGCTGGCCAGGGCATCTCCTCCTAACCTATATTCATGTCACTGGTTCCTTCTCCCCAGATGAAGCACTCTGCCTTTATCCTTATTGAACTGTGTCCAGTTCTGCTCTACCCACCTTTCCAGCTTGTCCCAGTCTGCTTGGATCCACATCCTATCCCCTAGCATGACCACTTTTTCCCATAACTTAGTATCATCCACAAACTTGGCCTACATGCTTTCCATATCCTCATCTAAATCATTGATAAAGATGTTGAACAGCACAGGGCCAAGAACCAAACCCTGTGGGACACCACTAGTTACATCCCACCAAGACAATACAGACCCATCTCTGAGTTTATTCCCTTAGTCAGTTCCCAACCCACCTGACCATGGACCTATATACGTTTAGACTTACATTACAGCTACCTAGTTTATATTTATATTAAATATATATTAATTAGAATTAGAATGACCTAATTCTTCCTTTAAAATGTATTACTTTTGACAGATGGAACGATAAACTTTTGGACTTTTGACTTTTGCATTTATAAACTTCACTGCTAAACAACAAAGAAAGATTTCTACACCTCTCTGCCTTTCTGCCATCACCAGGGAAGAAATCCTGCCTTATCTGCACATCAAAGAGCAAGTCACACAAAGGAACTATTGTGGACCCAGACAGTCACCTTCAGCCTCCTCTGTGCAAAATGAAGTTTATTTTGTATCTATGGGGACTTTTACCATCTTTAATATTCTCTCAGCCTGAAGAAAGGTGTGTGTGTCCAAAAGCTTGCAAGGAAAGATTTTTGTTTGCTATTTCTTAATTGGTCTAATAAAAGGTATTACCTCTGAACCAAGAGTTTTAGAGTTTTGCATTACTTTTGACAGAACTATTTTATACATTTATTTCTACAGGTGATGGGATCTTTATTTTAATGCTCTTCAGAAGCATACTAAAAGCTTGCATCCTGACTATCTTACTAATTTATCTCAGTTAAAACAAGCAAGCAACAATTTTTTGCAATGTTTAGATAAAGGAAGCTTTCCATTGATTGCTAATGATTTAAAAAAAAAACCAGCAAGCAAACAGTAACAAAACAGAAGCAACCTAAGGCTCAATTTGTCCTCACGATACAACTCCCACTGACGTCAAAAAATTGTATATGTTTAACCAAGGACAGAAGTAATAAGTAAAGCCACTTAAACTACTAAAACTAAATAAAACAATACTATGAGTGCTTCTATAGCACTGTTTATCCATTGGCTGTTTATTTAATAGGAAGGAAAGAAAGGGGCACAAAGGTTCAACTTTGAGCACATCAGGCTTTTTTTTTTTTTTTTTGCTTTTTTTTTTATAACAGATTTTTTTTTTTTTTTTAATCAGAATATAGTCATTGAAGGAAAGGAAGTGAAAATTCAGGCAGTTTCTAATGCAACCCAGTTGGCCAGGCAGAGTTGTTTTTGAAAAGTGTCTGATTTCCTATCAGCTTGTCTACCCCACTCCCAAGCCGACCCTACAAAATGCTATGAAGTTGGGAAACAGTGACCCTGTCAGACTTCAGGCCAGTTGGATCCTTGTATTGCCCGTCTTCTCCAGGAATACTGGTAGAATTAAGAAGCAGCAGTATGTAGCAAATTTACCATTCAATTATATTAAAAACAATTAGATTACCCTATTTCATAGTATATAGGTTGACACGGTGTATAGGTTGACCCCGTTTTCTGATTTTAAAGGTAAGGATTTTCATAGGCACAGTGTATAAGTCAGGGCCGGGATTGGGGCTCAGCTGGCACGGCCCCATCCCCCATGAGCGGTGCTGCTGGAGCCGCTTGCAGGGGATGGAGCCATACCATCCAAGTGCCGAACCTGTCCCTGTCCCCCACTAGCGGTGCATCCCCATCCAGCACTGAGCCTGGCCCTGACCCTGCAAGCAGAGCCAAGCCTGGCATTGCTGTCAGGGAATGGGGACGGGGATGAGCTTGACTGGGCCCAGCACTCAGCCCCATTCCCTTTGAGCAGCATTGTCGGTGCTGCTCACAGGGGATGAGGGCATGCAAGCCGAGTGCTGAGCCCGGTCCTGTCCCCTCCCCTGTCCCATGAGCAGCACTGGGTTCCCTGGGGATGGGAGCCGTGTCAGCCAAGCACAGAGCCTGGCCTTGTCTGCTGGAAGCGGTGCTGCCGAGCGCCAAGCATTGAGCCCAGTGCCACTCACAGGGGACGGGGCTGGGCTCAGTGCTTGACTGGCATGGTTTCACCCCTACAAGCAGCACCAGGCTCTGTGCTTGGCTGCTGTGGCCCCATGCCCTACAAGCAGTGCTGGTGCGGTCGCAGGGGATGGGGCCACACCGGTCGAGCACTGCGCCCAGCCCCATCACCATCCCTGTCCCCTGTGAGCAGTGTTGGGCTCGGCACACAGCTGGTGTGGCCCCACTCCCTGCGAGCAGTGCTGCCTGGGCCACACCAACACTGCTCACAGGGGATGGGGCTGCACCAACCGAGCGCCGAGCCCAGTGCCACTCACAGGGGATGGTGATATGGTGTGTAAGTCGAGGTTGAATTTTAAGAGTCAAAAATTGAACTTCAAGCCTCGACTTATACACAGTGAAATATGGTAACTTAAAATATAGTGTTATTTCTATTAAGAATATCCTCCTTACAGAAGAGGGCATTTTATGTAAAATATTTCATTTTTTTCATAATCATTGTCTGAGAGCAGCATCACTTAACTGGTGAAATCTTGCTAGCCTCATTAGTGCTCATGAACATGTACTAACTACTATGTTTCTCTCACATTTCTGGTGTAGCAGATTACCAAAGTAGTGAGTGTTTGCTAGTAAGGATCCTGGCCGATACCTACTCAACTCAGTAGGGAACAATTTTGATAAAATAAATCCTATACAAAGTGGGCAAAAGTTGCCCAAATAGATATTACTTGATGACACTTGATTCAGTGGGTACAACCAGGTGATTAACACTAATGAGATTTACTATGTACATACAGAACAGAATAAGGACATTATTTGTGACAGAGGATACCTATGGTCGCAGAGTTCAAAACATTTCATAGGCAGATGACATTCCCTGATAACTTACAAACTTTTCATGCAGCATGTTGTAGATGTTTATATTTGCTGTAAAAAAAATATTCAAATGAAGGGGCCTGCACTATATACACTCTCTGTTCATGTTGCAAGGCCATACACAGAATTAAATAGTATGCTGCTCCTTCGGTAGGCCTTTTCCACTGCAGAAAGAATTTCATTCATTCACGTAGAATCAGAGAATCGTAGAAAATGAGGGTTGGAAGGGACCTCGGGAGGTCATCTCGTCCAACCCCCTGCTCAAAGCAGGATCTCAACTAGATCGCCATGGAATGACGTGACCCGCCAAGGAAAAGGAAAGATATCAATCGAGATTCTGAGCTATTCATTTGATATAAGGAAGCTGATAGTGGAGGACTACAAGACTTAATTTCTAGAAGCAGAAGCTAGACTCATTTAAAGTGGAAATAAGGGGTATTCAAGGGTAGTTAACCATTGAAACAGTCTACCTAGAGATGTAGTGGATTCACTGTCATCTGGACTCTTACATCAAGACTACATGTCTTTCCAAACAGGTTTGTTCTGTTTCAACCACCAGTTGTTGGGTGTGATGCAGGAATTATTGGGTGAACATCTATGTTACATGCTATGGCAGAAGTGAGACTAAAACATCACAATAGCCTTTTTTTTTTTTCCTTAAATTTTACAAATCGATAGAATAGGAGTGACTCTGATAAAGGTAATGAATGTGCTGATGGGAATCCATACGAGATAGCAGTCACCCTTGGCAATGGTGTAATATTTCTTCTTTGCTAATGCATATCCATAAATAACAGGTCAGTTGATTTTTAAATGACTGAACTTTTTGAAGTGATATCCTAATGGCTTCAGTGACATTGACAAAAGCTGAACAACATTTATAAGCATCATAAAGTTGAGAACATATTCCTTCAATTTGCATCATAACAGGGATTTTTCCTCGGCTTCCCCATCTCTGCTGACACACTTCTTTTTACCCCCCTCCATATATTGTCTCAGAAGGCCGACTACAAATCTTCCAACAAATCAAATTTTCCAACAAATCAATATTTTCCCCTACAGAGCATACCATTTTTCTTAACCAGCATCTGAACAAATGCAAACATATATTTTAATAAAAACAATAACTCAATAGAGTGGGAACTAATTTATACCTCCAATTTAGATCTCATTTTATATAAGAATCTGCCTGCTATTGGTGCATGTTTTTATTCCATACAGGGGTTGACAGTTGTAGTTGTGTGCACCTGAATAAGCAGTGGTGAGATCAAATAGAAATATAAATGATATATAGTATGTGTATAAATAATGCATTTGTGTACACAAATATGTGCGCGTATATCTATGCCTGTTGGATTACATATAATTATGCACATCTAAAGTGGAAATAAATACAAGCCTGCAGTTTACTTGTAAAAAAATTACAGACCACAAAGGACTCAGACCAATTTTTTTTTCTTCAACCACTTGAATGGCTTTGCTTTTCACTAACTAGATGGCCTAGTCTACAGCATTTCTTTCATTTTATAACCACTCTTGATAACATCTCTTCACCCGTAGATTAAAGCGCTCCTCCAGTCCTTTAAGCAGCGTGTTTGCACTTCCATGGAGTTAAACGCAGACCTCCTTTGCCTCTGTTACTTAGCTTAGCTTGCTGCTGTTCTTCCTCAGGGATCCTAGCATCTGAAAGCTGTCTAATCTCTCCCCTAACTATATATTTGGTCAGTAGTAAAACTGGGGAGGGGAGGGGCAAGTGGTGCTCCAGCCCTGAGCGCTATAGAGGGGGTGTCAAAATGCTCCCCAGGAGTCTTTGCCAAAGCAGAGGTAACCTTGTAGCAAGGGAGGTGGGCTGTTGCAACTCCACACCCAGAAGCATATGTAGGAGGGGAGGGCAGTGAATAGGGTACCAGGGACAGCTCCCGGGGCACCTGCTCCGCGGGGCTGCTGCTGCCACATCTGATACTGCTGCAGCTGTAGAAGCAGCAATAGGAGCTGCCTTTGCTGCGGGGAGAGTGGGGCAGGCAAGACATCATTCTCCCTCCTATCCCCTCGCCTGACCCTTCTCTGGTCTCCAGAGGTCAGCACACTGCTCCCGTCCCCCCGGATGCTGAAGGAGCTTGTACACCTCCGCATAAAAAATACAACAACGAACCTGCCTCTCTCAACAAAAAAACCTTCATTTTTATGGCCATCAGATCGGTAGCCTCGTCATTTGTAATCAGATGCAAATGTTTTCAGCAATGTGCATGCTAAGGCACATTAGAAGGTTAAAACATGAAGGTAGCTGTCCACTGAAAAAAAACAAACTGGACAGGTTTATTGTGTTGCACGCTACAGCTTCTGTTTTCTAATAAATGATAATAGGAGGAAAATAATAAACCCTAACAAAACACACTAAGAGCATAGCTTTATGTGGCAGGCCTATCATTTAAAATGAACTATATCTTAGGACTCCTGGCTTTTGAATCTGGCTCTCTTGCTGACTTTCACTGAGGCCTAGTCAAAGCCACTTGATTACTAAGTATTTCAGTTTACTCACCAGAAAAAAAAAAAGGGTAACGACTATGAGTAAGCTATTTTTTTATAAGAGATGTGAAGCTCAGATAATTAATGCTGTTTCAAAACCTTAGGGGGAAAGTTCTATAGTTTCTTATTCTCACCATTGTAATGTTAAGAGTAACTATAAAACAAGTAAATAAAACACATTTTGTTTTATTGCCCAGTAACAGCTAACTATTTGTTATACCAAATGAAAATATTTGCTGAAAATGTGGAAACACTTATTTTGGTTGCAGCCTCTTGGCATACTTGGCACTGTGAATTTAAAGACACTACAGTCCAAATCCAACTCCACCTTTTGACAGGTAATAGCACTTATGCAGATAGCTAATTGTACAAATGACATTTCTGGCCACTTATAAAAATGATGGATTTGCTCTCCTTAGGGAAGGCACGTAAGTTTGAGGAAGCTGAACAGGAGAGTCCTCACACCTTTTAGCCTAACAGTTGGGTTGTTTGCTCAGAAACTGGAGGATGTAGGCATCTATGGAGAGAAAGAATTTGAATCTATACGTCCCAAATCCAATCAATCCTCCTAAATTACTAGGTCATAAGTCAGACATGATCAAGATCACCCTTCACTCCTCCTGCTGAGGCTGGTCCAAGAGGGGAAGATATATGGCACAAGAAGTGAAGCCATAGGGACTGTGTGTCAATGAGATGGGCAATGCCCTGCTCTTGTTCCCGCATTTGGCATTTAATAATCATTGAATGAAATGGGATGGATTCTGCCTCTGTTGAAGAGTGGGAAAAACACAGAAAAGGGGTCAAAACTCAAGCCCCTTGCCTGCAAGAGAAGTCCCTCTTATATGTTCTCCTTTTTCCTATCACCCTCCCTGGCTGCCATGACTAGCCCCTACCCTAATGGCAGGGACATTTTCTCAGAAATGAGAGAAGTAGGCTCAACCCCCCCTCTAGCTTAAAGGGACCAAGAACCTGGATTTCCTAATCCACGGGCAAGTGCCCTAACTATCTTGCTGGGATCCTATGACCCTTGCTGACTTCCTGTCCTTTGGGCAGGGGGCTGGACTCGATGATCTTCCGAGGTCCCTTCCAGCCCTAATGTCTATGAAGTCTATGAAACTACTGGTCTATTAGCCTGGAGTACCCATCTTTCCAGGACAAGTAGAATCTAAAATCCATATAAATGGCCCGGTATGTCACTTATGTGGCTGACTTTAGCAGTGTAAGTGCCCTTTGTCTGTCTAAAGATGGATATGAGCCAAAACATGTAGAAGCAGGGGCAGAATTTACTATGCTGATTAATTTTCAGAACATTAATTTCCCTCTTTTATGTTCTGTGCAATAGGACAAATCCTGCTCGATTTATCAGCACCAGGAGTCCCTGTGAAGAGAATGGGAGGTGGGGATGATCAGGCCCATCAAACATGAGGATGTTTATTTAAATGCCTAAATATAGATTATTTTATTTCTGTAGGTTTTTATAAATATAGATTCTTTTACTTCTGTAAGTTTTTATGGATTATTCAGTGGGGTTTAATAAGAGATATACGGTTTCCTGTGAAGGTCCTTAGAAAGGGTAAAACACACACACAACCTTCCAGATTGGCTAAAGGTTGCCTATTAAATGCATAGTACTTTTTAGCATGAATCATGGGTGTGTGTAGAGTCTTATGGGTGTGATCCAAAATCAGTAGAAGGACTCCCCCTAACACAACTCTGGTTGTATCCTGCCCATGATTTGCAATACAACTAAAAACCTGTTTCCCTCACTTCTTACCCTCTAAAACGATTGTGTTTTATACCAATACTTTAAAATACCAGGATGAGAGAGAAACAGGGATAGAGCAGCTCTGCTTTGCTGTTAATTCTGTGGCATTAAAGGGATTTGTATGTTTTTTGTTGGGTTTTTTTTTTTTACCTGTGAAGAATCAATTTGTCTTTTCTATTCTCACCTACTACAACATAAAAGCCCTAGTGGGTCTGAAAACCTTTTCCTGTCTCCTTTTCAATACATAGAATTATTGCACAAGATAAAAAGTACTCCCTGACCACATTTCTTTTCACAATCTGCTATTTATCTCCTATCTGGCAGCCTATATTCCCACTGTATTCTACTCTCTTTGTCTCCCAACATTTAAAGAACTTTAGATCTTTTAATCGGCACTCATGCATGCTGTTGGATGCACCTAGCATGGCTGTTTTTTCCGTGTGAAGATTCAGAGACAGTCCATCAGTGTAGCTCTCGAATCTTCACCAGGGTCGTGCACCCCCTCCCACGTTGGCACACTGGTCTTTTACAGCCCAGGGTTTAAACTGCCCTCGTAGAAGAAGTCACATTTATAGTATTAATATTCCACATTGGTATTCCTGCCATCTGATTTAACCAATCTAGTCTCAATTGCCAGAGGTTCCCCTCGGCAATTATTTATTGAACGTTTTCTTGACATATGTAAGATGTACCGTTTTACAACGTCCTACCAGCCTCTCAATAAATAATAATAATAATAATAATAATAATATAATAATAAAACAGAAGATAATAGAATGACATCAAATGCAAAAAAAGAAAGAAAGAAATAAAAATTCCTCACCAGGGGACAAGCAAAACAAAAACGAACCCCTTCCTCCAAAACCAAACCCCAGCAAAAAAATACTTTGAATTTTCAAAGAAAAGGCTGAACATTGCATGAGTGGACACTTATGCTGCTTCTACCAACCCCCGACGGGGAATATTGTTTTACTTACAGATACTATCAGATACCTTTGCTAGATCTAAGATTTAGTAGCATGGTTTCATATCCAGTTCTAGACATCCTAGGTCTTGTAAACAGTCCTTTAAGGGTTGAATGACTTCAGAGTAGAAATGCGGGTGTGAACTTGTCAAGTGCTCTGTCTCCAGGGAAGCCAAATCTTACTCTTCTACTCTTGAAGTGTCACTGTCTGGTCCTTAATGTAAATAGCATTATTTTTTTCCCCTCAAAGAAAAATGGTGGTAATTATGCAAAACTGCCTAGCTGCAGAGAATTTAATTTTGTGCTTTAACAATAGAGAAATTAGGCACCGTTTCAGTAAATGAGATACACTTCATTTCACTGCATCCTAGGCTGAATGCCTGCTCCTTCTACAATAAAACCCAAAGGAAGTAGTTTGGAGCAAGGAATAGCTCAAGGCAATAAAATACATCTGAAGATAGATCCCCAGCATGAAGTGGGATCACAGAAGGTAAAAGCCTGGCTGCAAACAGATGTTGGACTTCTCTCAGGACAAAGACTTTTATTCCGGGATCCTACAGAGACAGGCCCATTGTCCCACTTCAAGTACTGGTGAAATACCCAAAGAAACAATTTTTCCTGGGCTAATTTGAGTTACTTGCTATTCCAGCTGCTGGTGTAAAGGACTAGTATCATGTCCCTCTTGCCCCAACGCGCACACACATTTTGATGTAGACAAAGCCTAGGACAAACAGACCCAGGACAAACCAGACATCTATTCTTACCCTTAGGAACCTCTATCAGAACAGAGATGAGTCATATTCCCTTCGGCTCTTCCACTTCTTCCCTTCCCCATGCAATCACTGACCCCTCCCCTGTGTAGATCTAATTGGGAGCATGAGTTCTTCCCTTCTCTCCGATGTAGTAAATTCTCTAGGGTTCAATATTGGCTGTCTTCAGCTTCAGGTCAATTGTTTTTAATCTGGCGGGTTAATCCACACCTGCAGATCACAGCTGTGTTTGCATGTCATGTTGGGAAATGCAGCAAAACCAACTTTTAATGTAATCTAATGCTTAGTTTGTCCATTCTGTCTCTCTCCAGTTGAGAATGTGTCCTTTATCAATGTTTTTCTGTTCGGAGACAGTTTTCAACCATCTACTCACAGACTGCATTCTGTGGGCTGAATACCGATGGTTTGCTGCTAACGAGGCCTTGCAAACCCGTATCATCAGACATCAGAACCAGCCCTCCAGCCTGGTCAGAGATTTTCTACTCGTTACAAGAGACGACTACTACATGTTGCCATATACACATTATCAGCCAGAGAAATGATCAGAAATGTTCTAGCAAATGTATTCCACAAATAACATTTTCTTTTTGGCAGCAGCAGGTGTGCAGTCTTTCGTCTAAGTCGAAACTGCATTATTTTAGGTGGAAAAAACCTGCTGCAGATTCATATTGATCTTACCACATAATTCAAATGCAAGGGGACACACCTTCATTTCAGGCGTGCACAGTATTTGGATTAGACACCAGAAATTAAAAGCACCTGAGATGCATATTCCTGAGACTGTGTCTTGTGAAGCCTTTTACAGCTAACCTTAATGATCCTTGCCTGATTTACTGGAGCTGATTTTCTCTTTTATTTCATTCCTTGATTGGCAACACAGTTAATATTCACAGTGAACACCATTGCACCAAAGTGTATAATGCACTTACAATATTTGGTAATCATTTTTTTTCCATGAAGGTGTGCATTTAGATCTAGATCCAGTACAGCATTTTATCATATGCATCCCCTGGGGTTATTTGCATCTTTGTTAAGTAAATGCTTCGCTGCATCAGAACCAAAGTGCCCACCAAAATATTCTGGGGAAATAAAACAATCAAAAATGGACATTATCAAAAAAAAAAAAATCAACTTACAATGATCGCAGTGTGGTATGTGAGAGATCATGTGCTTTCCCCATAAGTTACCTGGAATAGGCTAGGACAATAGTATCAACTGGCAAAAGCCCATTTTGTCATAGGGACCACAGTGCACCCACTTATGGAAAGGAGATTACACTTGAATAATGGAAATCTGAGAACAGTGTAGTGGTGGCATAGTGATAAATCTCCTGTCAAATCTAACTGCTGCGGAAACTGTGAAACCTTATTGGTTTTGGCAGAGCACCTGATTCCATCAATTGCGAACAAGAATCCAAGTTAAAATAAAATACACCACAGCTTCAAACCATTTGAATAGAGTCAATTTGTTTTGAGCTTAAACCTTTCCAGAAGCTTGTCCCGAACGGTGTCAGTGCGAGTGCTGGAAGCAATCTGAAAAGCAAGGCTACTGTTCCTCCACCCACTTGGAAGATTTAAAATGTTGATTGATTCAATGGGTAGTGTCAGTCATGCTTGTCTTGAATGCCAAACTGATTTCAGGGCGGGTTTCTTTGGTGGTGTTATTTAGCTTAGCATGATGCTTTCGCTGTTCCTTTGGTGGCAGGCAGGCATAAGAATACAAGACTCCTTCACTCAGAGGCAGATTTATAATTTAAGTGCTGTGAAATTAAAAATGGCTATATGTTTACATCATAACAATACATATATTTTAAATGAACTGGAATCATAATTCAAGAGGAAAACCCTAGGGAAACCTTTGATTGAAAACAGACAAAATGGGATTCTGCCCAGATCTCAGACTGCCCTCCCTCCCAAGCTTGGCAGTCTGATTGCTGGAAAATTTCAGCTGGTGATTACTGAGATGCAACTCCCGCCCCCACGTAACACACTCTCCTGGCTATTAATTATGCCACTTGAAAACAAAGTAGGTATAAGTTGTAAAGTTGCAAACACAACAATACAATATTTGATGATAATTAAACATTGCCGTTTTACAGGGCAAAAGTGTAACGTCCATACCCGGCTTTTGTGTGACATTCTGATTCTTTTGAAGTCAGTGCCAAAGTTTGAACTCCCGCAGACAAGGATTGTATCATACGTGCACAAACAAGTTAATAATGACTTATTAAAGCATTTCTTAAAATCCATATCCAGGACAGCTCCATCGCTAACTGTAATGCTAATCAATCCCAGCAGAAAAAAAAAAAAGAAAAGATTTTTTTTTTTTTAAATGGCAATGTTTAGGGAACAGTTTAAAACCTTAAAATTGCTGCCACTGAGATATATTTAGACGCGGAATAGTCTCCCAAGGGAAATGACTGAAATGTCTTCTCTTAGACTTTTAAAACTAGACTAGACAAATTTCTGTAGAGAACAATTGTGAATTTGCAGGAAGATGGAACGAACAACCTACAGTGATGCTACAATTAATTTCTGAAAACAGCATCAATTCGTGGAAAAAAGCTACGAGCCAGATTGTGACCCCAGCAATCCCCGCTATGCAGAGGAGTAAGGGCAGCCCGTTCGGTGGATCCCCCAAGGGAATAAGTAGTGCAAAAAGGAAAGCAGCCAGCTTTTGGGTGAGCAAGGGATGGGAGTGGGTAGAAATACTTGCTTAAGGAATTTGCCATTTCAATTAAAGGTGACACCTGAAGAATACCAATGATTCATTAATGTAGAATATTGACTAGATGCATTTTCTGCTTTATTGTTTAGACCCACTTCATTTTTAAATGGCAGGGGTAATTCATTTGGGCATGGTGTGTTGGGAAAGGGCAGGAGTAAAATTTTAGCAATCACCAAATGAAGATTCCCAACAATCAGAGTACCAGTGGACCCCCTCCCACCTCGGTATCTGTCAGTCATAGAAGCATAGAAAAGTAGGGCTGGAAGGGACCTCGGGAGGTCATATCTAGTCCAACTCCCTTCTCAAGACAAGGCCATCCCCAACTAGATCATCCCAGCCAAGGTTTTGTCTAGCTGGGTCTTAAAAACCTCTGAGGATGGTACATCCACAACCTCTCTGGGTAACTTGTTCAAGTGTTTTACTACCTTCCTAGTGAGAAAATACTTCCTAATATCTAACCTCAGTGTCCCTGGCTGCAACTTGAGCCCATTGCTCCTTGTTCTGCCATCTGCCACCACTGAGAAAAGTCCAGCTCCATCCTCTTTGAAACCCCCTGCAGGTTGTTGAAGGCTACTTTTAAACCCCTCTGTCTTCTCTTCTCCAGACTAAATAAACCCAGTTCCCTCAGCCTCTCCTCATAAGACATGTCCCCCAGCCCCTGAACCATTTTTGTTACCCCAAGCTGGACTCTATCCAATTTGTCCACATCCTTTCTGTAGTGGGGGCCAAAACTGAACACAGTACTCCGGATGTGGCCTCCCCAGTGCTGAATAGAGGGGAATAATCACTCCCCTTGATCAGCTGGCAACGCTCCTGCCAATGCAGCCCAGTATGTCATTAGCCTTTTTGGCAACAAGGGCACACTGTTGGCTCATATTCAGCTCCTTGTCCACTGTAACCCCCAGGCTCTTTTCTGCAGAGCTGCTGCCCAGCCAGCCAGCCCCCAGCCCATACTGGTGCATGGGACTGTTCGGTCCTAAGTGCAGGACTTTGCACTTGTCCTTGTTGAACCTCATGAGATTCCTTTTGACCCAATCCTCCAATTTGTCTAGGTCACTCTGAATCCTATGCCTACCCTCCAGCGTATCTACTACTTCCCTCAGCTTGGTGTCATCTGCAAACTTTCTGAGGGTGCTCTCTATGCCATCTTCCAGGTCACTGATGAAAACATTGAACAAAACCAGCCCCAGGACCAACCCGTGGGGCACTCCACTTGATACCGGCTGCCGACTAGACATCGAGCCATTGCTTTCTACACTCTGAGCTCGATGCTCCAGCCAGTTTTCTATGCACCTTACAGTCCATTCATGCATCCCATACTTTCTCAGCTTGCCTGTGAGACTGTTGTGGGAACATACCAAAAGGCTTGCTAAAATCAAGGTACACCACACCCACTCGTCTCCCCACATCCACAGAGCCAGTCACTAGGGCTGTGCGAAACAGCACCGCTTTGTTTTGATTTGTGTTTCACCATTTCAAAGGGAAAGTGTTTTGTGTCATCATTTCATTTCATTTCCAAACCGCTGTTCCATATTGTTTCGTCGAAACTGTTCCGCTGTTTCGACGCGTTTCAACATTACGCCCATAGGTTATAATGGGGAATCATGAAAATACCTATACCTTTGTCACTTCTGGCCTGATTCAGACGGAAATTACAAGAATGGTAGCTCCTTCTCAGGGCATGATGCCTGCCAAGTTTCAAAGAGATAAGTGCAGGGGTTTCTGGGAAACTGCATCTCAAGGTGCTGACAAGCAAAACTCATTTCATTGGCCAGCGGCGGCAGCCTCCTGTCATCCCAGTTGCAGATCTGGGTGTCTGCACCCCCAGGAGGATGCAGAGCTGTGCCAGACTTCTCCCAGGGGTGCGGGCCCCTGGATCTGCACGTGGGATGCCAGTAGGCTGCCACTGCCACCTGGGACCAGTGTTGGGTGCAGCCTGTGCCAAGCACCGGGAAGACTGGTGCTGCCGCTGGCCCTATGCCACTGCCACAGCCTCGTGTCATCCCATGTGCAGATCTAGGGGCCCACACCCCCCGGGAGGAGCCTGGCAGTGCTGGGAGGGCAGGTTGAGCTCTGTGGGGCTGGTAGAGCCAGTCAGAGTGCAGCCCTGGCTCTCCCCACCTCCCGCTGCTGGGCTGCACTCCAAGGAGCTCTGGCAGCCCCACGGAGCTCAGCCCGGCAGCTGGAGGAGGTGGGAGCGCCAGCGGCAGAGCCGCTCAGAGTGCAGCCCTGGCCAGTGGCTCTCCCCCACCTCCTGCTGCCAGGTTCAGCTCCATGGGGCTGGCGAAGCCACTCAGAATACACCCAGTGGTGGTAGGTGGGGGAGAGCCAGGGCTGCGCCCCGTCCGGCTCCGCCAGCCCCACAGAGCTCAGTCCA
>NW_005841890.1:3133317-3137410 GCF_000455745.1 Alligator sinensis
CCCCCTGCCGCCAGGCTGCGCCCCAAGCGGCCCCCCCAGCCCCACAGAGCTGAGTCTGGTGGTGGGAGGCAGAAGAGAGCCACTGGCCAGGGCTGTGCTCCAAGTAGCTCTGCCACTGGCTCTCCCACCTCCCACTGCTGGGATGAGCTCCATGAGGCTGGTAGAGACTCTTGGATTGCAGCCTGGTGGTGGGAGGTGGGGGAGAGCCAGGGCTGTGCTCTGACCGCCCCATGGAGCTTTGCCCTTTTCCAGTCATCTGGGACCTCTCCTGACAGCCATGAGTTTTCAGAGATGATGGGCAGTGGCTCATCTGACTCCCCCAGGACCCTCAGGTGAATCCCATCTGGCCCCAATGTGTATGTGTTCAGCTTTTACAAACAGCCTCTAGACTGTTCTTTCACCGCTGCTGACTGCTCACCTCCTCCCCAAACTGTGCTGCCTGGTTCAGTAGTCTGGGAGCTAACCTTGCCTGTGAAGACCAAGGTGAAAAAGGCATTGCGTACTTCTTGTCCCTTGCTAGCTGCAACTCCAGTGCACTTTGGCCTTCATGACCTCATCCCTGCATGCCCAAGCAATGCTCTTATACTCCTCCCCATTTATTTGTCCAAGTTTCCACTTCTTATAAGAGTCCTGACTCCGCACCTGCAACATGCTGAACCACACATGGCTGCAGCTGAGCTGTAGCAGGATCAGGGTTCATGTGCAGGGCTGTGCTGCTTAGGGATGGGTACAGAGGGGGACGGGGTGGTGCAGATGGACCCCCACTTGATTTCTGCTCCACTCAGGGTTTAAAACAAATTGCCACAGGGAAAGCTGCATCTCTGTTTCTCTGATCAGGTGGGCTGAGGGGGGTCCGTTGACTTGGTGGTTCATTATCATCTACTTGATTTCAGCTCTTCACTCCGTAGGTGTCAACAACCCTTGAACTTCCATTAATCAAGTTATTGTTTCTTTTACAATTATCCTGGTAATATTTCTCTGCTCCCCATAAAGGTGTCCTGGTACCTAGGAATCTGGAAGCTGTACTCGGTGGGTTTGTTCCCAGGGATTCAAACCCACAACAAATCAGAGACTGGGACGAGAGGGTTGAAGGCAGGTCCTGCTATCTGGTGGTGATGGCACACTGGTCAGAGGCAGGAGGGAGTTGCAGAAGTGAGACAAAGAGGTACCAAGGGGCTTTCTGGGGTAGGTGGCCCTGGGGAAAAGTGTGAGGTGCAAGGAGGGGATGCAGTGATATAGGGGTTATAGGGTGTAAGGGGTAGATGGGGCTTAGGGGTGTGGTGGGAGTTACCTGGCTGAAATGGGATTGGGGTTGGGGATTGAAGGCAATAGGAATGGTGGGGGAGGGGAGCCCAGAGGCTGAGAGGGGCTGCTGTGAGGTTTGGATGCTCAGAGGGGTAGGGGAGGGGGATGCTGAGGGGTTAGAGGGCTGGGGTGTGATGGTGATGAATTTGTGCAAGATGCAGTGCATTCATGGGGGCATGATAGGAGTCATACACACCTGTTTTTGCTTGCATCTTAAATGGAATAATATAGCCCTGGGCTCCCAGCAAACTAGAAAAACTTCTAGTTTCTTTTTAATTGGAGAAAAATATGTTGTCTTAGGTGGTGATGCCCCTGCACATCCTGTTTCAAAATCCTAGTTCCACACATAGCACAGCTTATTTAATTTAGGGAGCAAGGAGAGACAGGAGTAATTTTATCATTCACTTTGCTCCAAAGACAACACAAGTGCATGCTGTCCCTTGCTCGGGGTGACTTGTAAAGCGCCAACCCAGGCATACATGCTTTTTGTCTTGAAAAACAGAAACAATGAATAATTAAAAAACAAGTGTTACCTGTCTGTTTCCCTCCTATTGCTAGATTTTTTTATTTCTTTTCCAGGTGAGATCCTAAACTACAAACAGTCTGTGCTGTAGTTTGCTTTGGTTCAAGAGAGTTGAAGTTTCTAAAGATCTTGTGAGACTTTCACCCATCAAAGATGACACAAATCTCAGGGGATCAACCTATTTCATTTGCATTCCTACTCTGGGGCTGAGATGTTACCATTTCAATGCTGTCAACATTGTTGAGTACAGAAGTGCTCCATGCACATTTTACAGTACTGTAATTTAGAGCATGTTTTATAGCATCATAAAATTACAGCATTCTTAAACATGACAGAAGTGCAGTGTTTGGGGGGGGGAGGGGGGGTTGTGATCTGAGCCTCCCTGCTCTGCAGCTTTCTGGGGCTTCTCCACTGGTCAGAAATTTGACCAGCATACAGCAGTTATTTAAGGAGCTGTAAGTTGCTAACGTGCTGTAAAATATAGCACTTCAAATTTAATCCCTCATTTAATAACAGTTAATTTAAAGTGCTGTACCCATTTTTGAAAGCGCTCTCACCAAAGGGATGTCCTGTATTCTGGGGATGCGTCAGTGGCCACCCTAGCCAGTGTGTACGTCCAAGTCACTTCGAGTTCACTATTTTCCTTCCCCACCTGCTCAGTGGGGATATTTCAAGAAGAAGGTGAGGAAAATTCCCCAGGCATTTTCGACACTGAAGCAACTACTCAAGTTTTCTTCCTTTGGTCTGGATTTCAGGATTCTTTGGGCCTTGATCGCCCTCCGAGATGTGAAAAGTACTGACCATTGCTGCTTTTGTTTGTTGGGATTGCAGGGAAAGTAGAACGGGGACTCCTCATTTCCTAACGAGGCTTCAGAGTTAGTCCTTTCCTCTCTGATGACCTCCGTTGCTCCATGTGCTGGGCACTTTCTGCACTCCAGCTCAAGCTGGACACACGTTTGGTTGGTGACTTTAACCTTCGAAGGGTCACAGCTGGAGCTATTCTATTATGCAAAGAAAAGTTTTGAAATGCATGTGGGGACAGTCACAGCCAGGGTAATTAGACATAAATAAGTTAATTAATTAAATAAAAAACAATCCTTCAGTCGTACTGGTATAAAATATTGCTAGAGTCTATCTAATTAAACAGTTAAGAACTGTGGAGTCTTTGAAATACCAGTTAATCTGACAAGCTGTGCAGTGGAGCCACGACAATTTCTAGGCTTTCTTCTCCCTACCAAAGGACTGGGCTGCCAGGTGCAGGCAGCCTCAGCAGTTATCTTCTGAGCTGCACAAAAGGAAAATTGAGCTACTAATTTGTGAAGAGGGAGGGCAAGGGTGAGACCTTTTTAGCAGCTTTGGGGCAATCTCTCCTGGGATTCCTGGGGCCCCCCAAAATCCAAAATCTCTCTCCATTATAAACCTAAACATAAACAACTCTTCACAAGTGGCTTTATTAGCCAGAGTAAAGACCACCACAACCAGAGTTGCTTCACTACAATACAGAAAGTGACTTCTGTAACAGGGATCTCTCTCCCTCCTCCTATTCTGGATGTGTATGGATACAATTGGGCATGCATGAATACATGCAAACAAATCAGAGGTATGTGTACACGGCCAGAGATCTTACTACTATCTTGTGTCTGGGCTTTTGAATCAGTGAGGTGCTTAATTGTGAGTGTACAGTACAGACCACCATATACAAGAAACCCATGGACCAACATACATATCTGAACAGAACCAGTAATCACCCTAAGCACACCAAGAAAGCTGTACTACACAGCCAAACCCTCTGATACCACCACATTTGCACTGAGAGCACCTATGATCACTACCTCCCAAATCTCAAAAGATCAAAATAGCCATCACTCAACAAGGACATTCTTCCAGGGAGATAAATCACACTTTTGAAAGAGCCACCTGGATACCATGTGAAGAACTGCAGTACAGAAGAAACAATGCCTCCCCCCCCCCCCCCCCACCATGAATCTCACAATACTGGTTTTGACATATCACCCCTCCCTGGACCCTATACAGAAAATCCTCAAACAACTGCAACCCATACTAGAAGGAGACCCAATTCTCAAAGAGATCTTTTGAGAACCACCCAGCCTAGCCTTTAAACAAACACTGAACCTAGCCAACTTCAGCGTCAAAAGCAAACTTCCTATGGCCCAAAATAGGTTCAGAGCATGCCAGGACAAGAAATGTAAAACCTGCCAACACATCTCCACCACCCCCACAATTACTACACCCCACAACAGAGCC
>NW_005841890.1:3137420-3145590 GCF_000455745.1 Alligator sinensis
CCACCTGCACCTCCAGAAGTGTTATATCGCATTCAGTGCATCAAATGCCCTGATGGAAAACATGTAGGAGAAACCCAACAACAACTGCGCCCCACAATGAATGACACCGGAAATCTATCAAAGACAGGACTACCCAAGTACCTGTGGGTGCACACTTCTCACAAGACAACCACTCTCTCTCCAGTCTCTCAGTTCTAATCCTCAAGGGGAATTTACAAAACTCCTTTCACAGATGAGCCTATCAGTAGGGTTACCATACTTTCGGGTTTTCCTGGACATGTCCTCCTTTTTGGCCCTCTGTCCTCCTTTCCAGCTGGGTTTTTAAAGTGCAAGCAAATGTCTGGGTTTTTTTCTCTGCCTCTGGCTTTTTCTAGGCACTTCCAGCTTGGCTGCTTGGAGCTGGGAGCAGCGGGGCAGGGTCATTGGCTGTTGGGGGATCACGTGCTCTGTGCGCAGGCCCAGCAGCTGCTCGCAGGTAAGAGAGCCAGAAAAACAGAGACAGAGAGAGAGTGTGTGTGCGTGTGTGTGCGTGCACTGGTGTGCAAGCTGAGTGGGCAGCAGGGCTGGGAAGGCTTGGGGACTGTGGGTCAGGAATAAGGGGCATCGGCAGAGCTGGGGCTGCAGGTCAGGAGTGAAGGGCACTGGCAGGGCTGGGGGGCACGGGGCTGTGGGCCAGGAGTGAAGGCAGCAGCAGGACGGGGGGCTGTGGCTTAGGAGTGAGGGGCAGAGGCAGGGCACAGGCATATCACTGCCCCCCCCCCCATCATATACCCTCCTTTCTTCTCCCCGCCTTCCCCCTCTTCTCTCCCCACCCACCCCACAGGTGTCCTTTTTTTTTATACTAGTAATATGGTAACCCTAGTATGTACTTCACTTCATCAACCTACTGGATACAAAAAATCATGGACTAAATATAGACATTGGATTTATAACACATTATAACCTGCCTGACATCTGACTCCCCAGGTCAACCCTTCACTTTTTACCAGCTATTCTCATTCCCTTTCCCCACACCCTTCTGTCTCCCACCCTTTGGCTACAGCTACATTCATTTCCCCTTCCCCACCCCCAACCTGTCTCTCACCTACTGACCACCTCAATTTTTATTTTCACTGGCTGGCTTTCATGCATAGGTACTGGCTTTACCACTCCATCCAGGAAGAGCACAGACCATCTGCAGGTGCCTCCTCAGCCTGACAAGGGGCATTTGTCCCCGAAAGCTTGCTAGGAAGAATTTTCCAACTGTTGAGTTAGTTTAATAAAAGATATCAGATTTACCCAAAGAACCTTGTCTGCCAGTGCAACTCCATTGTAGTCAATGGGATTACTCACGGGCTGAAGGACAGGCATGTGTTTAAATGCCTTGCTGAATGGCGACATAGCCGTAAACTCTTCTGGCAGAGACTTTTTTATATTTCTGGCTCAATTCACTGTCTGTTGTACATGCATACTTGTATTTCTATATTTATATATGCAGACAAGGTTCTTTGGGTAAATGTGATATCCTTTATTAGACCAACTAAATAAATATATGTTTAATCTGTATATATTTATATATGATTTCTTCAGACAGTCTGCACATTTATTTCCATGTTTTGACACTTGACTTTCCATTAATTTTGTATGCACATCTAGAAGTAACCTCCTGTATCTTTCTTTTGTTGACTTTCCCCCCCCCATACAATTTTTTTATGACCGGCCTGTCTGCCTGCCGTCCTTTCTTCCTAAATACATAAAGACACATGCTTGCACCATAGTGTGGGAGGTAGGGGGCGGAGGAGTAGGAGAAAACACATTTTTCTGAGAAGCAATGGCTCCAACTCTACTGGCCAGGAAGGAACGAGGCACAAGGAGACCAAGGTGTGAATACAAGCCACTTCCAGTCAGGTTCCCTGCAGCCACCACAAACACAAGCAGGTCGGTAAAAGGATGCCAGAGTACGGAGCTAGAGAATACAAAGCAATATCCTCCTCTGGTGCCCTGCATGAACTGATTTCTTATAATCTACGGCATGGAAAAATAGTCACCACAGGCCTAGAAGTAATAGTTCTGGTCTGATCATTGAATCATAGACAATGAGGGTTGGAAGGAAGAAACCTCGAGAGGTCACATCTAGTCCAACCCCCTGCTCCAAGCGGGGCCAGCCCCAACTGCATCATCCCAGCCAAGGCTTTGATCAGCCGGGTCTTAAAAACCTCCAAGGATGGAGACTCTACCACCTCTCTGGCTAACCCATTCCAGTGCTTTTCTTCCCTCCTAGTGAGGCAGTTCTTCCTAATATTCAACCTAAACTTCCCTTCCTGCAAGTTGAGCCCGTTGCTCCTTGTCCTGTCATCTGCCCCCACTGAGAACAGTCCAGATCCATCCTCTTTGCAGCCCCCCTGCAAGGAGTTAAAGGCTGCTATTCAATCCTCTCTCAGGCCTCTCTTCTCCAGACTGAATAAGCCCAGTTTCCTCAGCCTCTCCTCGTAAGTCATGTCCCCCAGCCCCTGAACCATTTCTGTTACCCTCCACTGGACTCTCTCCAACTTGTCCACATCCTTTCTGTAGTGGGGGGGCCCTAAACTGGACACAGGACTCCAGATGTGGCCTCCCCAGTGCTGACTAGAGGAGGGAGAAGACTCAATAATGGAACTGCTGGCAATGCTCCTATTAATGCACGCCTTCCTGTTCGGTCTTCACCTGCTCTTCCTTGAACATAACTGTCACAGCAACCTAAAAGTTCTTGAAAGAGGAAGCCCTGTGAAAGGGACTGCTCAGGAAGTACAATGCTACTGGGAAGACACAAAGCCAGCTGACACGACTTTCATAGCATTAACAGGGAAGCCCCTCTCCAGCAAGGCCTGCCCACCTTCTCTTGTTGCACACACACTTAATTAGGAAACGAGGCAGAGAATCTACTCTGGAGGTGCTCCTGACTGGTGCTTTCAAGGACAGTGGAGACAGAGAGCTCAGGAACAGCTGAGAGACACCTTCTGGGCAGCTTTCCCACTTCATTGCATTTAGCATGAAAGTGGGCAGGAAGGGCATACTCAAGGAGGAGAGCTCCTGAAAATGCTATGGAGACAATGCAGACGTACCCAAAGGCACCTTAGCTATCAAGAAACTCACTTACCATCAACACTGCTAAAAGGAATAACTAAGAGGAATTGCTAGGGCTCAATGGTAAATTAGCAACCACTGGCCTGAACAAAGCTCTAGTACGTTGCTTCACAGATGGAGGATCTCCCAGAGGGTGTTAACAGGAAAAAAAAGGGGAAATCTCTAGAAAACGCATGGAGGAAATGTAATCTGGTTGTTACACTCAAGTTAGCAATGTCCTTAATGCATTCTGGAGTGAGAAGGAAATTGCTCATATATAAGACTAAGGTCATCTATATGAGCTCATATATAAGACTAAGACTTTCTGTTGCAAATACAGGAACTGGTAGCATTCTATGTTCTGGTCTGCCAGGAGGACCAACAAGGACTTACAATGCCTGAAATCCACCTAAAGAAAATGCTGACACCATGAAAACATCCAGACTACATCCATCTTCCTTTACCTTAGCATCGGATGCTGCCAGCCTCCTCTAGGGATGGCTGTTCTCCTTGGTGAGATGAATATAGGGCATCTCCCTTCACAAAACTCCCCTGCCCCCATGAAAAGTCTGACTAGCCAACAACATCAACGTTCCCAGTAGCAGTGCAAAGAAAATCTATTATAAGTGAGATGCTTTTTACATTTTTAATACCCAGGATATAAATATTCAGAGTTGGGAGAATATACTGGTATTTTTAATCATTTGGTTAAGATAAAATACACCTGTAAAAACAGCATTGAAAAATAAATTTGTCTCCATGTGAAAATTGAGACTTAAGTTAGCCAAATGTTTTAATGAGACACGCAGTCTCTGAATGTAGGTAGTGGAGATGCAGTATCTGAAGTGCAGCTCATCAGTATGCACTGATAGTACTTGTTGATGTATGCTACCTTTAATAATTTATTATCTTGACTTATACTTTACACTTGAGTAGTCTTATCTTAACAGCAGCAAATACAGTCACAAGGCAAGGAGAAATAGCAAAGGGCTGATGACACTAATTGTACTGTCTCGACTTGAATGAAAATTGCTAAACAGTAAACAAGATTAGTCGCCTAAAAATCATCTTAATTTAAATGTGAAGCTGCATTTATCTCATCTTAGCTGTAATTTTCCAAAAGTGCTTTTAAAAAAGAGTCTAAAGGGACCTTTTTCTTTTGTTTGTTTTATGGGGTTTAAATACCATTAAAGTGTCCCCCCAAATGCTTTGTTCTTTTGACAAGATTTACATACAGTAATTTGCAGGTCAGCACTGAGAGACAAACTGGCTTCTTGATTTGCCAGAAATTTAATTCCTTAATATTCTTTTCTACTTTTTGTTTAACATTTCAATTGCCTATGGAAAAGACAAGAAGGAGAAACAGGCTGGTTTAAAATATAGGATATTTCATACGGTCTGGGATTTGCAAGTACTCTCTGCTGAATCATAACATTCCTTTACTAGAGTCATAAAGCAGCACAAAGGCATCATGAAAATAATTCTAAAACATTATTTAGCCTAGCTATTCTAATTAGCAACTAACAATGCCAAGATCCAGACCCCCCCCCCCCCCCCAAGTAACTAAGAGCTACTGTTGTCAAGTTTAATTAAAAGAATCACAGAACAAAAATCTTGATTTTGCTGCGTGGGTGTTTGCACATGTGTGTGTCCATGGAGAATAGGAGATGCTTCTAAGCACATCATTTTTAAGTTTTGGGGTTTTTTTTTGCTTTTTTTTCACACCATGAAAAGTATTCGTGCACAAATCTATATTTTACCAAAGCTCCTATTATCTTACTGCCACTTTCATAACGTTCATCTCTGCCTGCAGTTATCAGGTGTATCACAGAAGGCAAAGAATCTAAAGTTTTGAATCCCCGTCAGATCCAGTACTAAAAAAAGCCAATTGGAGGATATTGCAGTGATCATGCAAAACTTGGACCAATTAATTCTAAATTACAGAAGAGGAGATTACCTGCAAGGTAATGAGGTGACACTATCCCTTTCCAATACCCCCGCCCGCCCCCCCCAAAAAAACAAAAACAAAACCAACAAGCAAACCAAAAAAAAACCCCAAACCTTCCCTATTTTATGCCTCATCACTGCCAGAAACAACAGTGACCAGTGACTGTAGCCATCTGCTACTGTGTCAGCCAGTGGGTATTATATTAGAAAATATCTTCAGTGACATGGAGCCCTGCAGACAGATTTCTTTGAGGTGCAAATTGGACCCTTTCTTGACATTTCAAGAAGAGCAGATGTCTGCTGGGAATTTTTTTCATGCAGAGGGTGAAATCGAAAATGGTCTGTGCAAGTTTGAATTCAGAGCCATGCACAGCATTAATACCAGATATTTAAAAATAAGTAACCCTCATTTTTAAATTAAGCGGCTTTGACTTTCATAACAATGAGCTGGGGACTAACAGAAGGGGGGAAGGGGGGGAACCACTGTGTAATTATGACAACTCTAGCAAAATATGGGTGTTTGTCATTAGGATTTGCTGCTTCAGAGATCTTTGGAAGGAGAGGCTACTTGCAGTAGACTCCCAGTCTATCTTCACAGTAGCGAGGAAGGCTAGTGCTGGATATATAAATTCACAGCTGTAAAGCGACTCCTACAAAATGTCTTTATGGCCCCTTACTGCGCACAGTCAGAAACTGGTTGGACATCTTCTTTTCTAGGAAATGCCTACCTGCAGAAATGGATCCAGGATTTTACAAAGGGGGGGAAGGGGCAGTTACAAAGATTAGTGCCGCAGAGGTGGTTGTACCCCTGCTCCCAGCCTCCTCCCCCTCACCTCCCTACTGCAGGAGCAGCAGCCAGGGACCTAAGGAAGGTAAGAAGCCCACACCTCTCCCTTGCTCTCCACACTTGGAGGCAGGTCCCTTCCCCTCTCCATCCGCTCACATTCCTCACTGGTGGTGTCTATACTGTCCTGGGGAGGAGGGGAGCTCCTGTCCCACTCCAACCAGGCTGTACAGGTGCTGCACTCACCCGTGATTGCAGCAGTGGAAGCAGGGCTTGGTCCCCCTCCCTGTGTCCGCTCCTGCAGTGGTGGGAAACACCTGGGAAGAACAGGCAGGGAAAGGGAAGGTGCCTTTCTGGCCGCTGCCAGGGTCCCAGGCTGAGCCCAGCCCCTGCACAACCAGGCTGGAGTAGGCAGAAACTTCCCTTGCCCCCAAGGCAGTGTGGATCCTAATAGTGGCAGGTAGGGGATGGGGGGAATGGGAGGGTAGAGGATGCAGGCCTTTAGGACTCACTGGAACATTGATCAATATATACAATGCTCACATAAAGCATTAACCAAAGTAGCCCTGATCAGCAAACCTGACCAATGCATGAACTCTTGCATCAACAAAACTTAGCATGTGGGCCAGATCTGCATTCCTACCAACAGATGGGAGGAGGAGATGATGGTACACGGCATAGGATAGTCCAGCACCAGGATGATAAGGCTGGCATAGGAACACCCAGGGCTGGGATATGAAACAAGTCCACGGTATAGGACAGTTGGAGATGTTCAAGGTACAAATGGACTATTCTAGGTCATTTGTTCGGATCATTGTATAGAAGGAGAATTGGAAAGCAAGGGGACTTTGTACTGGCCTAGGAGAGCCTGCATGGTGTTGTGCTGACTATCTTGTCACAGGTACTAATGTCTGGTATGGTATACTTGTTAGGGCAAAATGTGTTAGGGCTGTGCTTATAGACAATAAACTTAGCCAAATCTTTGCCACTGAAACGAGCCTCTCGAGGTTCTTTATGACAAGATTAATAACGGGATCCCCTGGCTGTTAGGGCTGTGCAAAACAGCACCGTTTCATTTCAACTTCCGTTTCAATGGGACTGTGTTTTGTTTCGAGTTTCATTTCATTTTGAAACAACTGTTCCATTTCGTTTTGTCGAAACTGTTTCGCTGTTTTGATGCTGTTTTGATGTTTTGACCACAGGCTTTAATGGGGAAGCACGAAACTGCCTATAAATTTGTCAGTTCTTGCCCAATTTAGAGGTGCAGGGGTTTCTGGGAAACTGCATCTCAGCCTGCTGACAAGCAAAACTTGTGACATGGGTAACAGAAAGCAGGCCAGTTCAAACAAAGCTGCCTTTTATGCTGTTTTTCCATCCCTCCCCCAGAGCACTGGGATTAGAAGGGACCTCAGGGAAGGATGCCAGCCACTGGCCAGCTACACCGTCAATATGAGAACAGTCCTTCCCCCCTCCCTCCCCTCCCTCTCCCTACTTTCTGTTTCCCTGCAGGCAAGCCCAGCTTGAGCTTGAAAACTAGAAACCTTTCGAAACTTTTGAAACGTTTTGATTGGCCTCGTTTCGTTTCAAGGCTGTTTCGGAGCCCTTTGTTTCATTTCGATTTCGCTGTTTTGAGCTCGAAACGAGTTGAAAGAGTATTGAAACAAAACAGCCGGTAAAATTTTGCACAGCCTACTGGCTGTGACTTTTGCTGTTACTGCAGTTCCTGAGACTTGAACGCCAACATCACATCAATGATACCTTACAGGGACAGCAGCAATGACTACACCGATAACACCCAACGATAGAGGGTAGGGAAGGGGACGTGCCTCTGAGCATGGCAGGGGAGGAGGTCAGGACAGCTGGAATTCTTATTTTCCTTGGGACTTAAGTCCCTGGCTGCTGGTCCTATGGCATGGTCAGAAACAGGGGTGCACAACACTGCACCCCCTCTGGATTCACCCCTGCACACCTCCATGTTCCCTCCTCCCCCAGGACAGTGGTCCGTCCGGCAGTTCACAAGTGGGTTTACATTGGGGACTGTTCCAGGTCTCATATAACTGACAGCAGTTTATACTTTCAAAGTCTCAGGCTGGCATTTAATATCGTTTAACATTTTTATTAATGGTGTGGTCACAGGAAAAGGGAGCACGAGATCCAATTTGTAGACAATGCAAAACTGGGGGAAGTAGCAAACCTTCGTAGGTTAAGATTAAATTTCTGAGGGACCTTGATAAATTAGAAAATGAGGCCATAGGCAACAAATTCAATAAAAGGAAACAAGGAAAAAAGCAACAAATCCACAAATACAGAACTGGAGAAAATTGCCCTTCCAACCCTGTGGTTCTATGCATACCTTTC
>NW_005841890.1:3145621-3156801 GCF_000455745.1 Alligator sinensis
TTCCCTACCACACGGACACATAAGACCTCATCTATACTTCCTCCTATATGCTGTCAGTGTCAGAGAAAATTAGATACACAGTATCTGAAGGGCAGAATCCAGGCTTTCATTATAATGTAAATGCTTCCTTGTACTTGTTTAAGTGTGTCAGTCTTTATGTCCCCGGATGTAGCATTGTGTGCCTTGATTCCATGCTGATCTGCATTAATCTTCATTAGAAACCCAACTCTCATTATAACTGACAGTAGTGTATACTTTCAAGGTCCCAGGCTGGCATTTAGTATTGGACTCCAGCAAACTATGGAGGCATTGAGATGTAAAAGTCAAAACCATCAAAGAACCTTTCACCAATTACCGCTCCCACATCTTTCACCTCTTAACACTTATGTTTAAAGCTATCATGACTCCCTGACATTCATCAGATGTGAGAAAAACGGACTTGGTTTTCTGCTTTGACTTCCTTAAATACAGGCTTCCTTTGCACACAGGTCAGTGGCTCACAGCCTTGCCCATACGTCACTCTTAATCCGGCGAGAGGCACTGATTCTAACATTGCTCGTTCAAGTCTAAAACAGATATGCTGACAAACTGTGGAGGGTGGGGATCCTAACATCAGACTACACTGAGGTTTGGACCAAAAACTGCACCTACCTATTCACAAACAAGGTTTGGTGAAATCATGGATCAGTGCAGAAGAGAGCCTCCTATGTGGAAATTGTCTGACCCTTCTTGCCAGCAAGAAAATTCTCCACTCGGCTGCAAATATAATGCACGCAAGTGCCAGTGTATCAGTAAAGTACCAAAACTTATTCCCTACCTAGGTTTGGTTTTATTTATAAAGGATCTCAAAAGGTAACAGTACAAAACGCCATATTCTCAGGATTTCTCCCCGAGGACTATTCAGCCTACACTCTCCCACTACCCTTCTGTCTGGTTGGATAAAACCACATGTATCAATGAGTAGGCAGAACACATTTTTCAGCAGGGTTCAATCCTGGTAACACAAGTCTGCTGATTTTTCTTTTAAGGGAAAATACTGCCAACATGCTATATAGAATAAGTATCCTCTTTTAATAATGTCACTAAAATCATGATTCCTTGAATACATCTACCTAAAATACTCTGGGTAAACTTAAAAAAAATGCTGTTTATAAATAGAAATATTGGTGAATGTTTTTACCAGCGTGGGTATTATTGTATATCAGATTCACCATCAAGGTCTCTAAGTACTTGAATACTTTTGAAATCCTGTTCTGGATATTTTATGGGAAAACCTGCGCACATTCATTTCTTCCCATTTTTCTTCAAGAAATGATACTTTATGTTTTCTACATTCTTATCTCTCTCTTTCTCCCTTTTCTCCCATAATTCTTTCTTACTTAACAATAGATATGTTGTGAATTGCTTCCTTTGAAAGATTTAGCTAGCTGCCTTTTTACCACCCTTCCACAATTTATTTTAAAGGCAAACTCAATGGCAAATCAAGCACTTGACTCATCTCACTGATAGGCATGAAGTACCTTATTAAGACATTTAATTCAGCATATAAGATCTCCAATTGACCTTCATCTGTACTTGAAACAGATGAGGTACTGAGAGTTCATAGAAGGGTAAAAAGAGAAGATTGAGAAAAAAAGGGGAGAAAAACACCATTTCACCTCTCGACAAATGAATGAGTGATGGTAAATGTATTGGATCACTGATTACCATTTTCTTCTGGCCCGTGTCAGACAGCCTGAGAAGAAGTGATTTGCCAGGTTTACATTTGCAGCACCATTTGTGGGGATTAATATTTAAAAATGCAACTACGCTTAGCAATACAAGCGTCTGTGTATTAATCTCATAGTTTCATAGTTTCATAGTTTTAGGGTCGGATCACGATCCAGTTTTTCTGCTGTGATCATGCTGTCCCTCAAGTATGGTGTGCCTACCGATTCCTTCACAGAAATGCCTCTCTGAAGTTTAATTACCACGGTGAGTGGACTGGGTGCGGACAAAATATTAATATCTCCATTTTCCAGGTGAGGAACTGGCATATGCAGAGATTATCTACACAGTCCCTGGCACTACTGGGGAACGGCACTCTGCAATGTGCCCACCTGCCTACTCCAGTTTGCATGGAGGAGACAGGAGGCACTTTCTGCAACCGCTCTCAAACATGCCAGACAGATCGCTCAAGAGAGGTGTCCCCAGAGAAACTTCACTGAATTATTTCCTGGGCTGGCATGTGTGAGTGGGCACAGGTAGGATTGGTTTTCCTTGTGAGTGCAGGGGATGTGACAGATATCTTTCCTGTCCCAAGTCATGCAGGAAGCCACAGGCTGGAACCAGTGTCTAGACACGTGTTCCTTGCAATCCATTCCCTTAAGTGGAAGATGGCACCTAATTTCATGACTTATTAACATACCTCCAATAACTAATGTAATGGAGACAGCTGATGTTATTTTCCCCAGGAAGCCACTGATGGCTGACTTCACCTGTAAAAATGATTAGGCTGTACCAGGGAAACGGGATGCTCTGGTTTCACCTGATAGGCTAGGGGCAGTTGGATTAATGACAGTGTTTCTGATGTACTTCTCATCATTAGAAACTGCCACCATTATCTTTAATGTTGTTTAACGTGACACTGCAGTGCATCAGAGCTTCAAATGGAAGGTATAGGCAACAGGTATAGGCACTAAACAAGAATAATCGCGGCGTTTGCTACTGAGTGGAGGGCGCTGTTACAGGATCTGTTACATACAACAGTACAGCAGCACCGTACTTGGATGCCTGGTGGCCCCAGGTGAACTTTTAGTATCGGGCCCCACCTTCGGCAAAGATAATGATAATAATAATTTTAAAATTACCATTTTCTGCCCCCCTTTCTGTCTGGGCCCCAGGTAGCCGCCCGGTTTGCCCATGCCTGTGTCTGGCCTTGCTGTACAGATTCAGTTTTCACTCATATTATGATGGCTTGTTTCAGTCAGAAGAGAGGAGATTGATAAATAAGAAAAGATCAAGATCAAGGGATGGCCTTCTAGTAATACATGACTTTGAGGTAACTACTATTATCATTGTATCTGAGCTGAGAGATGTCAATGTATGAGCCTCTGTTGCTAGTTTGCCCGGGCATCTGATTTTCAGTGGTACCAGGTAATTTCCATAGCACCCTAAGGTTGGGATCCTAGCCCTTGGAGAGACGCGGGATGTGCTAGCCCAAAACCGCCCCAGAAGAAAATAAAAGCACCTATCCAGCACTTTCTTGAAAAGTGCTAATGGAGTGACTCTATACTTTCTCAAGCCAATTTGTTCCATAGTAGAGCTAGGAAGGTTTTTGTTTTCCCCTGAGATCTCATGCAAATTTGTTTAAGCCCATTAGGGTGTATCTTGCCCCCCTCTGGCATAGAGGAGCGATGTTCCTCCATCTTCTTTCTGGTAGCCTTACCAATATTTAATAACTGTTATCATGTTTCCCCCAGTCTCTACCACTCCTTACCCCTTAATCTCCTTTTCTCCAAATTAAATGTTCCTATATTCCCCTCAACCTTTCCTTGTATAGCTTTCAGTCCGACCCACTTTATCATCTTCATCTCTCCCATATGGACCCTTTCCAGTATGTCTACGTCCTTCTCAAAAGACAGCGCACAGAACTGGACACAGTGCTTCAGCTGAAACCTAGCCAGCACTGCTACTGCCTGGCCAATTTGCCCCCATCCTGTATATGCATTTGTTTTAACTTCTCTAAGTATAGCAACTTGCATTTGTCTTTGCTAAGTGTGACATCCATAGCCCAACTTTCCAATTCATCAAGATCCCTCTGAAATGTAATCCTATCATCCAAAGCTGTTTGCAACCTTTTCCAGTTTTGAGTTGTCTGAAAATCTGATCAGTGTATTCTCTATCCCTGCATCCGAGCTGTTAATAAAAATGTTAAACAGCACTGGACCCAGAAAAGACCCCTGTGAAAGCCGAGCTGAGACCTCATGCCATTCTGATATCGATCCATTTATAGTTACTGTGTGCTTGCGGTTATTCAAGCAATTATGTATCTGCCTGGCGGTAATTGTATATAGTCCACACTTCTCCAGCTTACTTATAAGAATGGCATATAGGATAGTGTCAAACGCTGTATTAAATCCCAGGTTTATTATGTCCATCACATTCTCCTTAGCCACCAAAATTGCAACCCATCAAAAGGGGAAATCAAATTGATTTGGCATAGCTTGTTCTTAACAAATCCATTTTGGATGCTTGTGATTATCCCTCATTTTCCAGATATTTATAAAATGATTGTTTTATAAATGATCTAATAAACTCATAGGAATTGAATCAGACTAACTGCCCTATAATTCCCTGGGTTCTCTTTGTTTTCCCAATTTTATTAAGATGGGCATGATTTTAGCCATTCCCCAGGTATCTCAGACCTCAACACATTTATGCTTCCAACACATGATATTATTAACTCCAGCCTGAATGTTCTATCTAACCTTGATAGCATGCTCTGACAAACCGTTATACTGTCATTACACTTCAATAGAAAGGTTATATTTTCTGAAGGTATATCAGTTTTATTGCCCAGCTTCAGATTGACACGGCCGGTTGGGGGCACCCCCACCGATAGCAATTCTTCTGAGACTGAACAACGAACCAGTTCCAAAAGTTCCAGCCCCCTACACATTGCAATCAAACCTTTGAAAAAGGAAGAGTTAGAGCACAAAGGAGAACTAAATATATACACGAAATGTGAAATGCTATTTTTTTTCAATCGAAGAAAACAAACAAACAAAGAGCCTTCCCTTATCCTTCCCCACACAGCCACTGTCATTAATACCACTTGTATCCCAAAAGCCTAGTTTGCAAACTCAGTGCCATCTTAAGTTTTCTCTCCTGTGCTCCACACCCACCCCAGATGTATTAAGGCAACCGCTACATACTTTGGTTCTTTTCTACAGCCTCTCTAAGAATTATCCTGTACATTCCCTATAATATGGCATATCTAAACTCTGATATGAAAATACTTGTTCTCTTTGCAACCCTAGGCACTTAGCAACTCATAATAGAACGGCCTCCCATAACCAATGCATAAACAGCCATCACCTGAAATATGCCAAAGCCCTTTGCAAATCACTCTTCTTCCACAAAACCTACTAACAGGCCACCCACAAAACAGATTTTATTTTTAAAGAGGAAGATGTACTCTTTAAAAAAAAACAAACCAAACAGTCTTTGTTTCTAGGCCAAGAATCCAACTTTGCTTTTCTGGTCCATAGAGAGGTCACCTGTGTGCCAGAGTAATCTGAGGATGGTATTTAAGGAAGAATACCCAGTCTTCAGCCATTGTAAACCTATATAGCTCTACTAAAATTAGCGTAGTTGCACTGATGTAAGCTAGCCGAGGATCTCAGTAGCTGTAATAAAGAGCTTATCATTCTGATGGGTAAGGACAAAAGGTTCTTATTTCTTATAAGGGTATTAGTAAAAAGGGCTGCAACTGAATCTTTCAATTGGGTACCTGCAACACAGAAAAAGTCAGAAAAGAAAAAAGCAAGACAAGCAAGACCACACTGATCCTACAAGAAAGCCAGAGTCTGCCATCAGGAGTTATTGATGTACTTACTAAGTAATGGAGCAGCATGCAACCATGATTTGAGCTATACAAACAAAACCTGTGGGGAAACCCCCAGAAGAACAACTAAGAAACTAGTCTAACTAGAACTTACTCAGTTTACGCTACTAATGTGCGTAAACTGAGTCCAAGACTTCCTTGGACACTTTCTTTAAGAAAACAGACAAGACTCCAGCAAAACCTGCAGTCAAGACTCCTGAGAAATAGCGATGTGTGAAACAGCCCTGTTTCATTTCGACTTCCATTTTGCTGTTTCAATGGGACAGTGTTTCATTTTGAGTTTTGTTTAGTTTTGAAACCACTGTTCGATTTCGTTTCGTCAAAACTGTTTCGCTGTTTCGACGTTTCACCCATAGGCCATAATGGGGAAGCATGAAACTGCTTATAACCTTGTCAGCTTCTGCTTGATTTAGATGAAACTTTCAGGAATGGTAGGCGTTGCTGAGGCCATGAAGCCTGCCAGCTTTCAAAGAGATAGGTGCAGGGGTTTCTGGGAAACTACACCTCAGCCTGCTGACAAGCAAAACTTGTGACATGGGGAACAGAAAGCAGGTCAGTTCAAACAAGGCTGACTTTTATGCTGTTTTTCCATCCCTCCCCCAGAGCACTGGGATTGGAAGGGACCTCAGGGAAGGATGACAGTCACTGGCCAGCTACACAGTCAGTATGAGAGCAGTCCTTCCCCCTTCTCTCCCCTCCCTCTCCCTACTTTCTGTTTCTTTGCAGGCAAGCCCAGCTTGAGCTTGGAAACTTGAAACGTTTTGAAACTTTTGAGATGTTTTAACTGGCCACATTTCATTTTGAGGTAGTTTTGAAGCCCTTTGTTTCATTTCGATTTCTCTGTTTTGAGCTCAAAAGGAGTTGAAACAGCGTCAAAATGAAACAGCCGGCAAAATTTTGCACAGCCCTACTGAGAATACTCCAGCTGAGAACCCTTCAAAAACTCCAGCAAAGTCACCTCAAAGAAGTCCTGCCAAATCAATATGATTGCTATTTACAATATAAAGATATTAATGCAGCTATGTTACCCATCTATAATTGACTGAGTAAAAAATTCTGGGTTATTTTTGGTGAAAATAGGGTATCAGGCCTTGGTTCAGGAACCAATTTACAATAGTTTCCTATGGGAAAAAATGGTTCCGATTTACAACGTTTCAACTTAAGAAGTGGTTTTCAGGAACCGATTGTGTCGTAAGTCTGAGGACTGCCTGTATACATTTCCGTTTCACTGTGCGACTTTCTTTTTTCATTTGGCTCATCCAACTAGAATTAGTTTACTCCTGGTTCTCTCTATTGTAGGAAATCCTTTCACTCGAGTGATAGACGCCTGTGCTAGAGCGATGAGATTCAAAGAGACTTTCAGCTAATGATGAGCAGAAGGGAAGGGTGCATGTAGGAAATTGCAACTGTATGTTGTAGTCTTTTACTCGAGCTTTTTTTCTAGTTAATAAAATAAGCCTCAAGTTCCTCACAAACGTTGATATATTGACATTCACAAGTCCCCAGAGAGATAGGAAGGAAAGTAATCCACTCCCACAGAAAATTATGGAGGTGGAGAAATAGGAAAAGATCAAAGCCAGTTGTAGGATGAACAAAAATTTAAAAGTCCAGTTTTTCTGTGGGACTGGAGTACCAAGATTTTTCCCAGGAATGGTTAGCCATGTTGGTCTGAAATCTGACAGAAGGGAGGGCAGGGGGCACCTTCAAGGGTAACTGGTTGAGAGGCATGAGCTTTCATAGGCAACACCCTACTTTGTCAGGTTACTTGGGTATCTTGAATTCCATTTCCTAAATCTGTCCTGTTTTCATATTTGAATACTTTTTCCACTGATCAGATTTCTATTTCTTTGCATCCCAGAGCTCAAGAGTGAGCTTGGTCAAAGCAGCAAGCTATATATGTGTATAGCTGAACTGCCCTGAATTAAATTGAACGGCTCATTTCTATCATAGGCGCTATATTCCAAATTCTACATTGTTTTTTTTTTTTTTCTCCCCTGAAGAAAGCTCTCAGAGGTTTATTCCTGCTTTTTTAGCACAATGACGAATGGAAGTTTGTAGGTCAGCACAATTTTGTTACAATGCATTCATAGCCTTATTTCAGGCATACCCAAAGCGTAGGTTGAGGGCTAAATGTGCCTCTGATTTGTCACATGCTAGATGTGAAAGTGTAAGACTAATGAATCTAACAAATTGGAGGATGAGCACACTACTTCTCTCGAGTGGTTCTGTACAAGCTTTAGCGTACCTTTGTTGTTGATGTTTATTTTAATCACCAATGAACTCAACACGAGCTATTTCTACTCCTGATACAAGTCTACACAAATACTACAATAATAATAAAACATGACATTCATTTTGATACACAGGCATACCATGATCTCACTATCTGCACTGCTAAATGTGGGTGGATCTATACCTTTAGATAAAATTAATTATATTGTTTAACAGCCACCTTCTTCAGTAAGCATGACCAGACATTGTGCTCAGGCAAAAAAAGAAAAATATGCAGCACTATTTTCAGTAGAGGTAGATACCATAAATGTTAAAAGTCTTAAAAATCTCACTGATGTATCCATGTAATGTTTTAACTTAGGAACATGAATCCTTGCAAGGCCTAACAGTCACATCACTTCTGAAAAAAAAAAATAATAATACAAAGCAGCAGAAGTTTATTTCTGTGCAAAGTATGGACAGAGCAAATAGGAAAATGAGTTATAGGCTGAATTCTTACATTCTGGCAGCAGTTTGTTATACAGTGAAAATAAAATTTAACAAATTATTGTTTGGTCAGCAATGTCTCCTACTGTATCCATTTTTTTTCAGAACTATACACACACACACACACACACACACACAGACACACATAATTTAAAAAAAGGAAAAAAAAAACAAACCCTCTTTCCTCCCACATTATAACTTAGGCAGATTTTCTGGCACTTTTCAGAGACAACAGATGTAAAACTACCAACATTTCTGATAATGCTGAGAAGACCTCAAGCAGTAAATACCCCAACTTGCTGCCAACTATTTTGTTTCTCAACTGTGCTATACATAATATGTATATGCATGCACACAGTTGAGACTTTTACATGAACATTTAGACAGAATTATGAATAAATATCCATTCATTTGTAACTGCATTATTTTTGAATGATAAATTGATGGGGTTATTAAACGTTGACATTAGAAAGTAAAGGAATCTGTTATTAATGATACAAAACCAGGGCACCAAACAGTCCTACTCCTCCCTGTGTTGCCCATTATCCAAATATGGGGTCCAGAAACTGTCCATCAATCATTCATAATATGCACCGTGACTTCATAGTGATCGCTGCCTATGACCAACAAGCCGCCTTCCAGTCAACCATCAAAGCCAGCACTTCCTCATATAATACTCTTCTAACCTTCCCTATTTCATTTTATCACTCTGATAAAAAATCAATATTAGCTATTTTTCAAACTGAAGTCACACATTCTGTCAGCTATACCAGAGGAGCTTTTAAGTTCCCTGAACCCTATCTGGTTTCATAAAATATACTATCTTTGCTCCCTTCACCGATGAATTTGTAACTTCTGTAAACTGTAGTCATTGATCTTTTTGAATGACTATGTGTATTTAAAGAGTAGAAAAGTCCATGGATTTAAGCTATATTTCTCCAGGCCACTCAGAAGGCATTGGGCTTATATTTTTCTCAAAGAACTTTAAATTCTATAAAACCTAAAACGAAGGATAAATAGATCAATTTTACAATAGAAATAGACATACAAAGCATAACATCTATTCAAGCATACACCATTCAATAAAAAGTTTAAAGATATGATCATGTAGGGCTCATTAAGAGCCTGTTCGGTTAAAAGTAACCTTTCACCAGTAGACTGTCTAAGATTCACAGATGTAAGCAAGCTAGTCTTGGGTGGGTCAGCAGTATTATAAACTCTCTAAGACCTGTCAAAGAGCACATGCACATGTTTGTGGGACCCAATCTATGATCACACAGCTTACTTTAAGCCACATGATCAAAGAGCATGTCCCCACTCGCACACATATTTGCTGGTGCTGGGAGCCACATACAGCTAATGTAATCAATGGTGGGGTAGGGGGACAGCCGAGTGGTTTTGGAAGGGACTAGCAGGTTGGGAGGAAGTGTTGCCCATCCACGGATGGAGGGTAGGAGGGTTAAAAATAGCATGGTTGGGGGTGGGAGTAGGAAAAGTGCAGCCCTGGGGCTGGGGCAAGTGGCATGTACACGTTTGGTTAGATAGGGCACAGGTTAGCCCGATCTATGTCGTGCACTTCCTTAAGTGAACTAAGTTATATTGGGCCAGCCTTATCTTGCCTGATCTAAACTTCCCATACATATGTACAGTTTGGCACTTAGACTGACCTATCCCTACTTAGGATGCTCTAAGTTTATTCAAAATCTCTATACATTTTTTAGGGGACATAGGTGGTAAGTACACTTCATAAAGTAAAAGATCCCACTTTGTAAATTTCCCCGCCCCGATTTTTCCTCCTGTATTAAAAGTGCCTTCACTTGTTTAAGAAACACGTCCTTCCAAACACATTGGGCACAGCTACACATTCAATAATGCGTTTTTGCTAATGTGCATTAAATTTAGTACCTCCATTGTGAGGTACTAGAAAAAGGTGCATTAGCCTATTTTAATGTGCATCAGCAAAAGCACACCTTTTCTGTGTGAGCATTAAAATAGGCTAATGTGCATTAAAGCACACATGTAGGCAAGCTCATTTTCGACCACAACACAACACATGCTCAAGCATTTCAGGCACAAAAGTATTTATTTATGACAGCTAGTGCCAGGAAACTCTAGAGTAGAAAGGGCTCTATACTTGAAGTAGACTGTGACATCACTGAAGGAGTGAAGTGTACTCTGTCCAAGTTTGCGGATGACACAAAACTGTGGGGAGAAGTGGACACACCGGAGGGCAGGGAACAACTACAAGCAGACCTGGACAGGGGGACATATGGGCTGAAAACAACAGAATGCAATTCAACAAGGAGAAATGCAAAGTGCTGCACCTAGGGAGGAAAAATGTCCAGCACACCTACAGCCTAGGGAATGACCTGCTTGGAGGCAAGGAAGTGGAAAGGGATCTTGGAGTCCTAGTGGACTCCAAGATGAACATGAGTCGTCAGTGTGACGAAGTTATCAGAAAAGCTAATGGCACTTTATCATGCATCAGCAGATGCATGACGAACAGATCCAAGGAGGTGATACTTCCCCTCTATCGGGCGCTGGTCAGACCGCAGTTGGAGTACTGCGTGCAATTCTGGGCACCGCACTTCAAGAGGGATGTGGATAACCTGGAGAGGGTCCAGAGAAGGGCCACTCGTATGGTTAAGGGCCTGCAGGCCAAGCCCTATAAGGAGAGATTAGGGCACCTGGACCTCTTCAGCCTTCACAAGAGAAGGTTGAGAGGTGACCTTGTGGCTGCCTATAAGTTCATCATGGGGGCACAGAAGGGAATTGGCGAGGCTTTACTGACCAAGGCGCCCCCGGGGGTTACAAGAAATAATGGCCACAAGCTAGCAGAGAGCAGATTTAGACT
>NW_005841890.1:3156812-3188532 GCF_000455745.1 Alligator sinensis
ACTCTTTCCTGCCTATGCAGGGGGTCAGACTCAATGATCTGTTGAGGTCCCTTGCGACCCTAACATCTATGAATCAATGAATCAGGCACAGACCAGAGCAAAAATACAACATAAACTGAACTTATTAGGAGTATCACCAGGAAGCGATATGGCTCACAGGTGTATTGCTGTATAATTCTTCCCCAGCTTCCATTTGCTCCTTAGAGGTATTACTTTACTACTGGCTCATACCAAGATCAAATTATTGCCCAGGGGCTAAATAGTATGAAGCTTAGACTTCTCTAACCCCTTGCTTTTCTCCAGCTAACTCCTATTTTGATCTGAAGAGGGAATGACCAGACAAGAAGTCCTTCTTATTCCTACTCATGTGGACCTAAGATCTAGCTATCCTGGATAACAAGTGTAATGTAAGGATTAGGTCTAACTCATTCTTTCTCCCATGCATGTACACTTAGGGCCAGATCATATTTCACCTATTAGGCACGTGAGTGGGTTTAGGCACATAATTTTGATTCTATTTCACCCATCTTGAGTCATTGAAAAACAGTTAACACAATGCTCATGAAAGGAAAGCTGTTCCTGAGCTTATCCACAAAGCCACTTCCTTCTCCTCATTCAAACTGTTTTCAAAGTCCAATCTCTACTCTGCCATCCCTGGAGAGAACAGATGGCTTGTACTGCCAAACTGAAATACTGAGAGAGAATAATTTACATATCCTATTTGAGAAACTGGGGGGGTGGGGAGAGCTGCAACTAAATTTTCCTGTTACTCAAACTAATTTTATCCAATGAGTGTCACACCTTTCCATTCACATGCTCCTTGTGCTTGTAAACTGTTTTTAGTAGAATTTTAGATATGAGTCAAGGGGTCAAAATCAGATTAAAAATATAAGCTAAATGCGATTCAGTTGTATAATTGTGGCCTCACTGTAGGGGATTTAAAATCCTTACAAAAATGTTGCTTACAAAAATTACAAACATAAAAGTGAGACGATAAAGTCTGTTTATTCTCTGCAGCCAGTAAAAATGCATTGATAGGAATATTTAACCTAATGCTTTAATTAAACTATCAAAATGTTTTCCCCATTCCTAATATGGAATTTTAAAAATCCATTTTACCTCCTACACATACCCATACCTACACATTCACTTCACTTTCAAATTGCATATGGGTAAAATCTTTTTTTTTGTGTGTGTCCCTGACTTGTATTAGTCGAATGGCAGAAGAAAGCAAAATAAGAGTTAGGTACAGGGACTGGATAAAAGAATGCAAGGGTGGGAGAGGGAACCCACAGCTGAAAATGCCACACAGAAATGCACTGTCACTTTATATGAGCAAGAGTTCACAATGAGCAACAGTTCTTCAGCAACCTTGGGCCAAAATGCTGCCATCACTCCCAACCCCTCTTCCCTTTTCAGGAGGGCTGGGGTCCAGCTGAGCCACCACGCTGAGCACCGGAAAGGAGGGAGAAGGATCTGGCCAGCCTGCAGGCCCTACAAAGCCAACAGGCGTCTTTGGGCTGATGCTGCAGAAAGGCAACCTGATAGGAGTTAATGCATTTTGTTTTAGGGTCATGGGGCATGTGGGGGAGTGCAGGCATCTCCTCTAGAGGCGAGTGAATTAGGAACAAGTTTCTGATATCTGGATGTAAATGGAAGTTGGGAAGCAAGGTCTGGATTGGCCAGAGAGTTTGCTTGTATGGGGGTTTAGGCAGGGAGACAGTAGTTGGGGAGAGCTTGAGTTTTCTAGTTTTGGGGGTATTGGTTGGGAAATCTACTGATGTTTCCTATCTGTGGGTTTCCTGTTGACTGCTCTGAGCCTTTCCCATCAGGATACCAATCTAAAAACCAAACAAATGAATAGACCCATTCCTCCCTACTTGGAAGTGCAACTGAATCTCTCTGTAGGAACTAGAAACTCAGGGAACCCTTCCTTCAAACAGAGAGATAATAAACTCAGCACCTTCTTTCCATGAGAAGAAGGAAAAAGCAATAATCAGGCATCTATTTTTCATTATGAGCACTTAGGAATCTTAACAGGTCCCAGGCAGATGCTACTGGTGAAATAGCTGGCTACAACGTCTGAAGACAAATAAAAAGTATATGCAAATGCATTGTGTTCAATGCCTGCTGTAAAAAAAAAAAAAGCAAAGAAAAAGCCAGTTTTCTCACACAAACCTATTAGATTTCCTTTGCAGCTGGCCCTATACTGTGACACCATGCATCAGTAGGAGAATATCGATATGTACCTCCTAGATAGATGGGGTGTGGGATTAAATTCCCATAGTGGCTTTGAGATGAAATACAAGCCAGCTGCTAGAAACAGGCAAAAGAAAAGAGTACAGTTAGTTGCCAACAGAAGATGAGGGGCCCTTCAAATGAAAGCATTTCTAATCTTGATTATTTCCACATCACCACAGGTATTTAGAAAATATAAATAACTGAAATATGGCCAACTACTCAGGGTGACATCCCATGGCATCATAATACATTAATAAAACCACCCAAGAAAATATAAACTGCACGGCATACTTCTGCTTCTTTACACACACACACACACACACACACACACGGCTACAAATTTGTATACAACAAACATTAGACTTTCTGAATAATTTATTACCCCTAAACATTGCGATGACTTGAGATCCAACAATTCTGTACATTACTAATTACATACATTAACCTGCAAATTCTCCCTTGAACTTTCAAGGTGAAATAATTAATTTATCACCTTCATTGATGTAGTGTTCCAGGCTATATAACACATCCTAATTACCATCTCATATTTATTAGGAACTTTTATCATTCCTACTTCCCTCACCCAATCATAAATGAGAGTTAAACTTGCAGAGAAATATCTGACTGTATTTTTCTAAGTGTAAAGTAGCATTGGAGTGTTGTTGAGACATGATGGTCCAAGAGATGCACAAGACAGGAGGATTTTTTGTGATATCTTTTATTATTATTTAAAAGATATACAACCCCCCCTTTGCATTTATAAATGTAAAACAAGACAGAAGAGGTCTACGGAATCAGTAGTTCCATGCTCCTGTCTTCCCAAGGGAATAAAAGCTTACGTTCTTTTGTGGATCAACATTAAACTGTATTAAAATTTTCCTCTCTCTGCTTTCCTTTTCTGCTTTAAAATGTTCTTTAATTAATTTTTCATATAGAAAGAAAATAAGAAGGTTCCATTTTCTTTTCAGGATTTTCTACATCATAAATTCACTTTAATCCTGTACAATCTAAAGAGTTTGTGCATTTAACTAGGTACTATGTTACCTATCACTATAATACCCAGATGTTTGAGGGGGGGAAAAATGATAGTGTACTTCATTTATATGCACATAGAATAAGTGCATAATTTGCTTAGCTGTGCAGCACAGCACTGGCTATTGCTTACATTACAAAAAACAAAAAATGCTGGTTAACTGCATGCTTATTTAGCACATAAATTGTTTAAGTGCATAGGAACTCTTTGGGCCCACTGTCTGTTTTGCAGCCTAATCCTACTCCTGCATAACTGAGTTGGATCCGTGAACTTCAAAGCTTCTCTAAGGTACTCTAAAACAGAAGATAAGCAGCCTTAATGAGATTAAAGAAGATTAGCACAGTTTGTGCTATACATATATAGAGCTTCTATACACACGCTCCAGGGTGGAGGGGGCAGCTTGAATTAGAACAGCTTTGAGATCCACTCTAATTAAAGTGCCAGCAGCATCACGGGTATTCAGCATCCTGTGCTTCAAAACAGTGGTGAGGCACCTTAATAAAGCTCATTCAACGAGCTTTACATAAAGTATCCCCACTGCCATTTTGAAATGCGGGGCTACAGAATACATGTGATGTGGAGGCTGCTGGAGCACGTTAATTAGCATGCTCCAATAGACTCAATTTATTGAGTGTACTAATGAGCAGAGGTCCATCACGTGTATATGTTCCCATAAACACACATGCAAAATAAATATATGCTTTCCTCCCTGAAACCCCTTTCCAAAATAAATTGAACTCTGCTTTTTATAGCTGTTCCCTCTTTTGGTTAGGTAAGGTGATACCTAGATAGCCACGTTAGTTTGAACTCAAGGAGAAGGCAGGGCACATTTGCACCTTATAGACTAATCAAAATGTATGTATAGATATAGCACAAGCTTTCATAAGCAACTGCTTACTTCATCAGATACTATGAAAGGACTTCCATGAAACAAGCATTGAAAAAGGAAGAGTGATTTAACGACAAAGGACAAGTGATACAAATCGTTTCCTTATAACAGCTCAGCTTATCCAGATAAATATTAGAAAATACTTTTACATACTGCTGAACTAGATAAGGAGAACATCCATTACTCATTATTCAGTGTCTTAACACAATATTTTTAAAATGCTACTGGAGCATCCCTAATATTAAATAATAGTTTACCATGAACACCAAAGCATACATTCTACTCTCAATGCTTGGAAAGTTATGCACATAAATCACAGAACAAGAAGATTAAAAAATTATACTCCCATAAATCTACAGAAACACACACTACTGATGATGATAAAAAGGTTACTGAAAACAATGAATGGGTGCTGATTACTCTGAATTGAAGTCCACTAATATGAAGCAGCATTGAAAAGAACCTATTATAGTGTGATGCTGGGTGCAACCAATTTACTAAAGCAGAGTCCTTAACAGGAAGCAAGTTGCTGAAATGACCCAAGGACACCAAGCTCCTAAAAGTGCTAGGGGTCATACAAGTCAACACCACTGGAAGAAGAGAAGGGCACTGGTGGAATTCCAAAGCCCATATTCTGATCAAGTAACACTTGTCAGGTTCCCATATTTGGTTTCTTCTTTACTTCCCCCACAGAACTTGAATGGAAGCTCTAGCAACCTAGACCCTTTCTTTACAATAACACCTCTTGCCCCAAGGAAGGAATCCTGTCCAATAACTTTAACTTGCATGTAAGGCAAAACAGGAATGATATGCATTTCCTACTTTGGGAGAATGGGATCTTACCTGTAAGCAGCTGCCTTCCAAGCACTTGGCAAACTGCAAGTCATGACAGTGTTGGCACTAGATTTATGACCTAGATACCTTGTTCTGGGTGGACCCAAACCCTCAGACCAACCATGACTTCTCCATTTAATAACAGGCAAATTGTACTGATACACAGTGACAGCAGATAAGAATAATGCAGGCAAGGCAAACAAAATTACCCCTCCCAAAGGTACCTCTATCCAGCATGCAAGCTTTACCCTATGTTTCTTTCTTGAATGTCAGATGTCAGCAGCCAGGAGATCGAAGGCCAAAACCCACCCCCCACCCCATTGAGGTGGGTGAGATGGACTAGTGGTGTGCCCTCTGTCCATGGTGTCATTGGGTTCCCCACTTGGGGATCCTTGGCTGCTTTGAAATCCCTCCTTTTGTATTCTTTTTCTCATCTGATGACTCTTCATTCCTGGGCACTGTTGATTGGTCCCCCTGTGGTCATCATATTATCCACATCTGTTCTGTCAGCATATTCCTATGTTGCACAAACCCATCATATGCACATATCTTAATTCGGTTATTTACCGGTGTCTTAATTTGGTTCATCCACCAAAACCTGAAATTCCAAGGGCTCTTGAGCTGTTCACTGTGACCCTGCCAAAGCAGCAGAGTCCTTTATCTCATGTTATGGAGCAGTGTGGTGCATGTCTTCAATTTACCCAGCCTGTGCGTTTGCTCCAGACACGGGGGCCTTGAAAGAAACTTTGTCACAAACAGGCTTTTCGAAACCAAACAACCCTTGCCATTCCCCTGCAGATCTACTTTATCTACAAGCCAATTTCCAAAAGCAAACCTAAATATCATTTTCTAGCCATCAGACAGCACTGCCATCTTGCACAAACAAATGAGATTATACTATATAAATATTGAAATTATACAGTAACATTTCATATTTCAGGGGCCATTTCATGGATACAGTCATGCTTATATTACATTGGATTGGTAAATTAGGGGCTTACACTTTTTTGAAGCAGGGGCATAGATATACTTACCCGCTATATATAATACATATTTATAAATATGAGAACAAATACTTTATTATGGTAATTAATGCTTAATTAGAAGTACAGTTGCCAAATTTTGTGTGTATAGCTATAGCTATATATTGCTATAGCTATAAATATATAAAACAGGTATATAGATGCATCCTTGCTTCAGAATAGTTACACCTCTGATTTTCAGGTATAATATACAATATGCTGTATTTATCACATACAGCATATCCCCCCACCTGCCAAAATGCTGGAAATTGGACTGTGCATTATATGTGAGAAATATGGTAAAAGTAAGATCTGCTGCTTACTGGCTGAGAACAAAAGTAAGATCTGTAGGGACCCACAGGGAGCAAAACAATAAGCAGGCTCAACACTCTTGCTGCTGCTACTCAGCTACTTACTACAAGGAAAGGTCTTTCTTTATTCTACCTTTCAAAAACAAGGTGTGCATTATAGTCTGAGGCAGGTTGTATGTGATAAAATATGGTAATACAATATACTATAATATAATATAGGGATCACATTTTCTGAAGCAAGGCAGGCAACTCCCCACAAGGTATATGAATTGTTGTTGCTACAGAAAAGTTAATCAAGTGATAGGAAAGAATGTCTCATATTATGAGTTGCTGAGATGTTTTCAGAAAAAGCAGAGGCTTTCTTCTAAAGACCAAAATGGACTTTTAAAAATGTTATTAGCTTTCTGTACTGCACATCTACAGGACGTTAATTATTGCTGTAATTAAACACAGGAAACACCAGTCACTGTGTTTTTCACTACCAAACGCATAAAATAGAAATTGCACACTAAATATTCCTGAGTGATTCTTTGCCCTGGCTCAATTTCTAAAGCAGGATATTATTACACAGTGGCAAAAAACTACTATGAATAAGTTCATTCCGGAGTGGACAGCCTGTTGATTTGGGAAGGCAGATGTAGTTGTATTATCCATCATATTTGGCTATATAAAAGACACACACAAAAGGAAAAATGCTGAAATTTCCCAGAGCAGACAGGAAAAAGTCCCTACACCCAATGTCTTTCATGTATTAACACCACGGGTTGTTACTTATATAATACTACTGCAGTGTCACTGAACCTGGCGATCAATTTTCTGCCCATCCAGTCTTCTAAATTGACTAATGGTAAGAGCAACCCAGTCAGTACTAACAAGATGTCACAGCCCTTAGCTTTCTCCAGGCAGTGCTACTGTCACTCATTAATACTTGTTTGCATCTGTGTGCTTTACTCCTATTTTTGGATACATATATATTTTTTCATGTATTGGCCCAGCACCTTCAGTATAGACTTTTTTTAATAGTTACGCTTCAGACACAAAAACATTTTTTTTCTGCCTTTTGCCATCTTCCCCACAGACTTTTCATTGTTCCGGAACAAAGATTTGCACTGTTTCTCTTCATAAATTCAAAGCCAGCCAGCCCTTTCTCCCATCCCGACCATTGGTTTTGGATCTCTCTTCACCACGATTTGTGGCCTTCCACATGGCTGAAGGTCATGGATACTTTCCTCATCCAACCAAGCAAATAACCAGAATTTGGCTGGGCAGTGGAAAGCAATTTTTCAAGTTCTGCAGCTGCCTACCACAGACAGCTGATAAGGCTTGGAGACTTCATTTTAATTAGTCCCTCTTCCCCCTCAAGCTGTTCTCTGTTTGATTCAAAAAGGGTCAAAAACTGACCCCTCCATAACTGCAGAAGCTGTTTTTGAATTTTTAATAATGATCCACCTAAAGGCTGGATTAACTGTCTCATATCTCCCCGAATGTCAACTGGACGCTTTGTACTCAGTTAACATATTAACAAAGTCATACTAACTTTGCTTTTCAACCTACTGTCCTGCCACTAAAAGAATCTTTTCTAATCCAATACTGGATGCCATATGCACAGGCCTTTGAATTCATATTTGTTTATCAGCCAAATCTTTCAATAATGTGAGATAGATAGATATATCTATATAGATATATCTATATATATAATCAACGCAAATCTGGTCTGCCAAACCATTACCCTAAAACCAATTAAATCCTTCTGAGTATCATCATCAATAAACACACTTCACACACGTTCACAGCAAATACAACTTTTGTCCTGTACATAACTATTTGTTTCATGCAAAATGTCTTATTTACCCCAATCTAAGATGACTTCAAATTTAAGATGACCCCCCCCCCGCCCCGCAACTAGATTCTTTGCGTGGGAAATTTATAAATTTGTTATAATTGTCCATGTACAGAATCTAATTATTGGAAGGTCATCTTAAATTTGCCCCTGATTTGCCTCCCAAATCAGCAGCAGAGGGCAAAGGGGCCAGATACCTACCCTTTGCTTCTCTGCTTGCCTCCTTTCCCCTTGTGCCTGTGTTTTGTCCCCTACTCCCTACTTCCTGCCTCCTTGCTACATATCTTCATGCCACGTACCCTCTGTGCCTGTCCCTGCCCCCATGCTGCCAGCCCCACTGCCACTTGGCCCTCCAGATACCTGCCCCAACTGCCACTCACCCCCACCCCCTGCCATGTTCCTGCTGCCCTCTCATGACTGTGTCTGCTGCTATGGCCTGTTTTCCCTGCCACTTGCTCCTTCATGACTGTGCCTATCCCCCTGCTACTTATCCCTACTCTCTGTCCCCTGCCTGCCTGCCTGCCTGCTTCTCTCCTCCCCACTGCTCCTGTGCTTGACCTCCTGCTGCTTGACCACTGTCATATCCTGTACTGTGCCTTTTGGATTGCAGCTCTGGTGCCAGGCAGTCAACAGTGGCAGTGGCTACAGAGAAGCAACAGCAGCTGTGCACCCAGCCAGACTAGGGCCAAAGGAATTGGAGACAGAGCCCAAGATAAGCAGCAGGGGGTGGAGGGAGCAGAAAGCATGGCCTGCCCTGTGCACCCTCCCTCCTCCACCATATGCCCCCTCCCTCTCTATGAGCCATGCTCGTCTCGGGGTTGTGGCAGTTCAGCCTGGGCCTCAGCCTTGAGCCTAGGGCCAAAGCTGGAACTGAGCCTTCTGGGCAGGTGCTCAAATCTAAGATGATTGCCCCCCCTCCATGGTGACTAGGGAAAAATCCCTTGTCTTGGAGTTAAATACACACAGTAGTTTATTATTCGCCTAGCTGGCCGCTCTTCAGATTCTAGAGGCAATTCCTCAAATGAAATGTGTTTTTTTCTACCACAAGAAACACAAACAAAAACCTTCAACCAAAGACTTACTGGGATCATGTTATCAGAGCGAAAAAATTGCTCTCACCCATCTCCACTGGGATGCCCAGTATTCTCAGGAATCATAGGATACATGTCAGTCATTTTTTAAGCTGTCTGCAGCCATGCACTTGTGTTTGGTCATGGCTATAGACCACCTTCTTTGGCCAGATCAGGTGAAAACTGTCACTTTTGTCTGTGCCCTTGTGTAAGACAACAGCTTGACTGAGACAACGTCATGTTCGCTTGCCAGCCTACTGAATGTAAAACTAAAGCCTGGAAGGCAGCCTCAAGAATCACAGGGTACACTGTCCCTTTGCCACTTATATAACTTGCTTCTCCCCACTCCTAAAATGTACCTGGCCTGGGAGCCATCAGCCATTTGGAAGCACTGCCTAGTACAGAATGCTGTAGTGTTATACCATGTTCCTAGTAGTCAGGATATTGCAAAACTACCAAATCTCTTCTCCACTCTTCTGGCAAAAGTGAAGCTTGTGCACAAAGTAACATAGAAGTGTGCCTGTGAAAACATAACACACAATTGCACTAGGAGGAGGAGAGAAAGAGCACACGTCCCAGGACAGGCCTGAGTCAGATGACTCAAAGTGCTTAGATACAAAGGCGTTGAGCTGACATAAGACTTCTCCTGGTGTGTGGCAGGATTTTTTTTTCACTTTCAGTGAACTAAATAAATCCTGCTCTATGCAGCGCTGAAGGTATATATGTTTCCAAGTCTGAATGTATAAGAGGCAATTTACATTAAAGACATGCATTAACAGGTCTCATAGGCTGTGCAATTTATTCCTGAACCCAAAAGAGACCCAAACAATTATGAAGAATTATAATTGTGGACACTTACTCTTTCAGTATTGCAAACTCCACTGTAAAGATAAAGCATTGTAAAAGGTATGGTTACATGCATACATATTAACATAGTACAAATCCCTTAATTAAATACAACGATTGAATCCAGGTATTTCTGGAATCTGAGAGTCAGCTACCCTGACTAAATATGGCCATTACAATCATTGGTAATACACTTTGTTCATTTATCAGGGTCAAGGGGAATAATGCAGTTCAAAAAGCGCAGAGGAAAGACAGTGGATTTGGAAGTCCAGTGCTCACTGTATTAAAAAAGAAGAGACAACATCACCCAGCAGCAACCTCACTTTCTCACCTCTGAAAAATGCTCTTCAGCTGAGCCCAGAAGTGTTTTAGCCTAGGTAGATCTGTGAATCAACAATCACAGCTGGTCTTCCAGATCTCCTTTGGTTCGCAAGTCAATGGTGACTTCTCAACCCATATCCATAATTTAAACAGCATAACTGTAACTCAAACCTAACTGTAGCTGTTTTACCTTTTTGGGGGGCATAGGAAGTATTCCAACCCCCAAAAAAGAATCTAGAGATGTTGGGAGATAAAATCACTGGTGAAGTCAAGAAAGTAAGCCAGTGGGGAGATTTATGAAACAAAACAAAACAAGCTTTAAAGGACCTCGATAACTTGTCCATGGTTCTCTACCATTTACCCTGGTCTGAAATCCTAGGCATTGGTAATCAGGGTAATAAATAGTAATTCCTGCTCACGTATTACCACATCTAGAAGGCTAGATATGTACCCAAGTTTTAATAGAGAAGCCTGAAACAGCCTTTAAACTGATTTCTTTAGTCTCACATGGAAGAAAGGAACAAACCAAATCGAGAAAGCAAAACACATACACACACAAAACAGCAACAATAAAACCTTGTTGGATGAGTCAGCTGTTAATATTAAATACCACTGCAATTCCCCACATCTATAAGGTCGGGAAAAATTGTATCCATTTATCTAACTTAGCTTAGAAACGAATTTAGTTAAATGCAAGCACCTTGTCCAAATATATGTGTTCTAGGTGAAGGGCACCTTACACTGATATAGTTTATATTGATAAGGAGTCAAGATAGCCTAACCAACCTTAATCCAAAATGAGAGTGTTCCTAGAAGGGGATTTCACCAGGTTAACAAAATCAGTATCTAAACTGATTTATATAAATTGAAATAGTTTTCTTGAGCAGGCAGGAACATAAAACATGGAAATAGAAAGCCACGCAACTGTTTGTTTAAAGAAACAGCCACTGGTTCAAGCCACAGACCATTTTGTATAATCTAATTGTTTCCATGATAAACCGGGTTGTTACGCAGTTTTAGCTACAAACAAAACCTACTGTCTATAATTAAAATAGTCTTAAGATAATTTTGATGCATTAATCATTTGTCTCAACAGCTTCTAGGTTCTTTCCATGAAAGTAGTATATTAAGGATTTGTCCTAAAGCTATTATAGGCCTCTAATTGCTTTGGGCTTCATAATTACTTTGTGTAATTCTTGTGGGGGGAAAAAAGAAAAGAAAAGAAGAGACTTGCTGCTGGAGGGCAAATGTTGAATATCTCCTTCAGAAGTGTTTTTGCCTTAAGGGTTTCTTTTCTTACAGGAAAAAAGTGTCTGGCTTATGCAGAAAATCTTGATATAATAATACCCCATACACTTTAATATATACTGATTATATTATATATATAATGCAGCATACCATACTAATTCAGAGTATTTTACTTGCCTCTTCTCTAGTAAAGGTACCTGGATACAGTGTCCATCTCATAGCATACAGGTACCTGAACAGTGAAGGTGAAATCCAGGCCCCAGACTCCAACACTGTGCAGAATCCACAAGGACTTGGATAGTCTGCCTGGTCTTTACATTCATGAAAGAGAAATAAGCTCCTCTGGGCATGCCTGCAGCCCTCTCCAGCTGACTTGCCCATGACACAGGAAGAAGATTCATAGATTGTAGAGTCAGAAGGGACCACAATCGATCATCGTGGCTGATCCCCTGCCCCTGGCAGGAAAGAGGACCGAGGTCAGATGACCACAGCCAGGTGACTATCTAGCCTCCTCTTGAAGACCTCCAAGTTATGTGATAGCACCACCTCTCTTGGAAGCCCATCCAGATTCTGGCCACCCTTACTGTAAAAAAAAAAAAATCTTTCTAATGTCTAACCTAAAGCTACTCTCCACTAGTTTGCACCCATTATTCCTAGTTACTCCCTGGGGCGCTCTGGTAATAGCACATCACCAATTCCCTGTTGTCCTCCCTTGATGAACTTATAGGTGGCTACGAGGTCTCCCATCAGGATTAAGACTCATTTAATCCACCAGTGCTGCTGTATAAAGCTAGGGGTATGAAGGCATGGAGGAGATAATAGGGAGGGGTAGTTCAGGAAGGAATGGCATCCTGACGCAACAATGGGATCTTCCCCATCATGACAACTAGGGAGTACATAAAGGGGCAGAATGGTGGAAATTCCTTGTCTTACCTCCTACCATCTGAGGATCACTCATTATCATGCATGAGAAAGAGGGAAGGAAGCACAGAGCCATAGGCAATGAGAGTTTCAAACTAGCCCCAACCCCATTCTGCCCAATCCACTGTCCCACTGAATGGACAAGCCAATGCGGGGTGGCCATGTCAGGTTATGGAATCAGTATACCCTCACTTTGACATACCAGAGAGGAAAAAAAAAACACGCTTTGGAAAATTAGATTTGTGATAAACCATGTGATAATCTGATTTTTCTGAGTGCAGGCTGAAAGCTGAGCATTTTTTGAAGGAACTCTTCCCCCTCCTCTCTGCCCCCCTCAAAAAAAAAAACAAACCAAAAAAACCCACAACCCAAACAAACAAACAAAAAGGGAAAAAAGAAAAGGAAACTAGGCTGGAAAAAAAGAAAACAACACCCCTGGGGGGGGCGGGGGGAAATGGAGAATGAACATTTTTAGCCTCCCACTAATTTGACTTCTCTAGCAGGGAGCAGGTTGACATGTACTGGCATCAGTCTTTCTAAACACATCTATATCTGTACAAAATCCTAATAACATCTTTTTTTTTCTTTTTTTTTTTTTGATGACCAAATGTCTTTAAAATCACAGATGCTGCGCTCAGAATGGCTGCAAGTTACTTACAGGTGACTTAAAAGGGAGAACAAAAAGAATTGAGATCCATCAGATCTCCTTTGAGAATTTTCTCTTTGTCGCTGTGTCTTTCCCACCTATTACAGAACAGAGGGATTGCCAAGAATGTTTGTACTGCCTTATAAACAGGCATTTGCATTATCTCAGACAGCACAAAGAAATGTAGGAAAGGTGATCAACATCTTTGATGGGAAATATCAGGAGAGAGCAAAATAATTTAGTGAATGCGAACACATCAAATGCACATTGATTACATTTTTAACAAAATGTAAAAAAAAAAAAAGGGGAGAGAGAAAAGAAAGAGATACTTGAAATAGCAATGATTTTTCTCCCCACTTCTTCATTAGCAGTGTTAAGAAATCTTTGTATTACCCATAATATTAGCTAGAAGATAAAACTTACTATGGTGCTTTGCTTTTTATAAGTCCAGAGCCAGCATCCTGAATTTCTAGTGCATAATTACTTGCATATAGATTAAAGCATGAGTCATCTGTTCTAGAGTCAACTTCACATTTAAATCTGTATTTTATTCTTGCTTATCTCCCCCTCGCCTCCATCCCCAAACTATTAGTTTCTACTGAGTTTATTAAAAACAACTTGAAGTCACAGTGCACGTCAAGCTCCACAGAGGCAGCAATTGTTGTTATATTTTAATTAGCATTTCTTAGAAAGATTCACATTCTAATAGTTTCTCATACATTTCTTCTCCTTATTTGCCCATCTTATTTAGGCCAGGTACAGACAATACACTTTTACTAGCATAAGTGCTTGGAAAGCAATTTAAACCCGTAACCATAAAGAAATTTAGTGCACGTAGACTGGTTTAAAAACAGAAGAACCCAGTCTAAGATAGAGCTGGATCGACATGCACTCAAGTTTAATTGATTTAGGTTAGACCAGGGAAATTATCTTCTCTACCAGATCCCCTATTGATTCATAGTTTCATAGTTTTAGGGTCGGAAGGGACCTAATAGATCTTCTAGCCCGACCCCCCGCCAGGGCGGGAGAACAACCCAAAAAAACCAAAAAAACAAAAAAAAACCCTAAAAACAAAAACGGGACTCAAATGAGTCCAGCCAGGTAAGTATCCAGCCTCTTCTTAAAGATCCCCAGGGTAGGGGCCAGCACCACCTCCCTTGGAAGTTGGTTCCAGCTCCTAGCCGCCCTAACTGTGAAGTAGTTTTTTCGGATGTCCAATCTGTACCTCCTCTCCATCAACTTGTGCCCATTACTCCTTGTTATGCCAGCGGGGGCTAGGGGAAACAGCGTCTCCCCCAAACCCTTCTGGTTCCCCCTAGTGAGTTTATAGACGGTCACCAGGTCCCCCCTCAGCCTTCTCTTGTGGAGGCTGAATAGGTTCAAGTCCCGCAGTCTCTCACTGTAGGGTCTGCCCTGTTGTCCCCGGATCATGCGGGTGGCCCTCCTCTGGACCCTCTCCATGTTGTCCACATCCCTCCTGAAATGGGGCGCACAGAACTGGACACAATACTCCAGCTGCGGCCTGACCAGCGTCGCATAGAGGGGGAGGATCACCTCCCTGGCTCTACTCGAGATGCACCTGTGGATGCACGACAAGGTCCGGTTAGCCCTGCCAACCATGACCTCGCATTGTCGGCCCATGTTCATCTTGGAGTCAATAATGACACCAAGATCCCTTTCCGCCTCCGTGCTCTCAAGTAGGGAGTTCCCCATCGTATAAGTGTGCTGCTGGTTCCTACTACCCAAGTGCAGCACCCTGCACTTGTCCGTATTGAAACACATCCTGTTCCTGTTTGCCCACCCCTGTAACCTATCCAGATCCTTCTGCAATCTCTCTCTCCCTGCTAGCGTGCTCATCTCCCCTCAAATTTTGGTGTCATCAGCAAATTTAAACAGGTTGCTTTCCACCCCAACATCAAGATCGCTGATGAAGAAATTGAACAGCGCAGGCCCCAGGACCGAGCCCTGGGGGACTCCACTACCCACCTCCCCCCCAAATCGAGTATGATCCATCCACCACCACCCTCTGAATGCGACCCTTCAGCCAATCTGCAATCCATCTGACCGTGTAGGCATCTATGCCACAGTCGCCTAGTTTATTAATTAGGATGGGGTGAGAGACGGTGTCAAAGGCCTTGCTGAAGTCCAGAAAGACTACATCCACCGCGACACCTGTGTCCATGGCCTTTGTGACCTGATCATAAAAGGCAATCAGGTTGGTCTGACATGATCTCCCCCTAATAAATCCATGCTGATTGCCCCTGAGCATCATTTCTGATGCCGGCCCATCACAAATGTGCTCCTTGATGATCTTCTCAAAGAGCTTCCCCAGGATTGAGGTAAGACTGACGGGCCTTCATGTTAGGTCGCTGTCTGCCAGCAACCCGGGTGCCTTTGCATCCCCTCCACTACCCACCCCTCCTTGCAGGGAGGTGCACTACCACGAGTCCCACGGGGTGGGGAAGGGATTCTTGACTGTGCCTTGCAGCCCACTTGGAGTTATGCCCATGTGTGGGGCAGGGAGGCATGGGGGTCCCTGGGTGTTGTGTGGGAGCCCACCCAGATGCCCCCTGTGAGCAGGTGCAGCCCCAGGGAGCACGACCAAGCTGCAGGAGATGGGCGACCACAGATGCCTCCATTGCTTGATTGCAGCTGACATGTCTGTAGTTGATCATGATGGGGTAGGGGGGCTGCATTTGGCAGTCTCCGGCAGTCTGGGAAGCCCCCTGGAAGGCATGCAGGAGCACCCTGATCTGCTGGCCTCAGCCGGTGCAGGCAGCTTGCATGCCCCATCCTCCTCCCGCCAAAGGGTGAACATCTGTTCTGTTCACTCCCAAACTAACCTACACTGGGTACAGAAACCCACGTAAGTTTGATTGATTCAACCTCAGGCTTTTTGAACGTCTGTACATAGCTTTAATGTCTCAAACTATGTCCAAATGTCTGGTGACCTTCTCCTGAAAACTTTGGAGACTTATTAAAACCCAAGACTCTACATTGTCCATTGCAGGTAATTAAGCAGCGATTTTGGCAAGTTCCCTCTAGCTCTCCCCCTGACCCTGTGCACTATGGGGTGGGGGAAGTCTTCTGTGATGGAAGGTTTTGAAAGAGGAATGAGTGTGAGCAGAAAACAGGAAGATCAAGAATGGGGGCCTGGTCTGGCACCTGTTCAAATCAGTGGAGTGCTTTCATGTTCCTAACTGGGTGCTGAATCAGAAGTTACTGAGAGAAGTTTCAGCAACAGCCTTGATTAAGTATATTTCTTGCATGGCATATCCCAAAACGGTTAAGCGCTCTGGCTCTAATTTGCTCATCCAAGCAATACAATTTTGGTATTTATTAGCTGTTCTTTTCTTGTTGCTGTTGATGTTGTTTTAAGTCATTATAGCTTTAATAGCTGCACAGCAGTGGCTTAAACTGTCCTGCGTAAATGAAATCAAGAGCCTTATTAAGCAAATTAAACATGGTCACCTGACATCATCACTTCTCCGTCTATGACGAAAGGATGTAAGTGGATAGATTAATTCTGATGAGAGGGCAGGGTGAGGGCAGGAAGCCCATTATATCTCGTAGCCCTAGGAGAAGGCAGCTCATTCAGGCTGCTTAATGAGAAGGTGGCTTTGCAGAGACCTGGCTATGAAGGCAGGAGGAGGCTTGTCACTCACAGAAGCTGCCTCAGAGACATTTAACTGCCTAGCTTTGCACCCTGGGTAAAACTGTGCGAGTGGGTCAAGGGAGGGGAAATGCTAAGCATCGGAGAGGAGTGGGTACAGAGCATAGAGAAGGAGGGGAGTGTAGGAATCTTACTTGTAACTGAGACTCAAAGACCCTGGCTGCTGGTGCTACTGAACAGTCTGCCTGCCTTGACGTTTGCTGCTGCTGAAAAAGCAGCTGATAACAAGGTGTGACAGAGTCCCTGCACCCGGCAGCTCTTGGCTTCAGCTGTGGCATGGGGCTGCCACAGCATGGGCTCCCTGGAGGATGCCTCCTCCAAGTTGAGGGCCAGGGCTAGTGCTATTCAACCAGCCCTTGTTATGCTATTACCTACCACCACTGAAACAAAACCTTTCTTTCTCATTCAAAATGTTAAAGATTGGGCCCATGTGTTTTTCTAGAAAAGCATGAGTGGTTCACTTATGAACCAGGGAAGACAGAGAAACTGTGCGCTTCTCTTAAAGATAATGGAACGTGCGGACATCCAAAACTTTGCTACTGCAGATTAAGCTGGACACTGATATCTGGTTATTAGGCAAACAAACCTACTACAGATTGAAGTTTTTCTTTTTCTATTTTTTTGTTATCATTGAATTTAGCTGGGCATTCTTGTATCAGCGTCGCACTTCAAGACAAGTGGTCACAGTGCAAATCACTCCGCACTGTTTACTGGGCAAATAATGTTGGTTTTCATTGTCTCTTCTGAACTCTTGGTGGATCTTTGTTTAAAATGTAACCTTCAAAGGTAAAAAAAAAGTCCTTCAAGGGAAAGTGCTGAACGCTGGGTTTTACACATGCCCAGACTGTCCCAGGACCCTGCGCATGTATGAAGTATAACAAGGCCCATATTTTTCTTCGTAAAACAATTCCGTTCTTTTCCTTGTAACCTTGCATTTGAGTTAAAATAGTCTTAAAATATTTTTTTTTAAAAGGAAAAGCAAAAAAAAAAGCGTACTTTAGTGTAGCTGATCCTTTAATCATTTAAGATCACTGCATATGTTGTTCCAAGAAGAAGGCTTGCTAGGAAAAGATGGAATCCACCTGATGAAGAGAAGAAAGAGCATCTTTGCAGATAGGCTCACTAACCTAGTGAGGAGGGCTTTAAACTAGATTTGCCAGGGGATGGGGAACAAAGCTGTGCTACTGCTGCCACAACATGGACTCCCTGGAGGATGTCTCTTCCAAGTTGAGGGCCAGGACGATGGGATGGAGTGCAACCTCAACAAGTTTGCAGATGACACCAAGCTGGGGGGTGTAGTGTACATACACTGGAGGGTAGGGCTAGGATTCAGAATGACCTAGACAAATTAGAGCATTGGGCCAAAAGAAATCTCATGAGGTTCAACAAGGACAAGTGCAAAGTCCTGCACTTAGGATGGAACAATCCCATGCACCACCCCATGCTACAGCTTGGGGACTGATCGGCTAAGTAGCAGCTCTGCAAAAAAAGGACCTGGAGGTTACAGTGGACAATAAGAGGATATGAGTCAGCAGTGTGCCCTTGTTGCCAAGAAAGCAACCAGCACACTAGGCTGTATAGTAGAAACATTGCCAGAAGATCAAGGGAAGTAATTATTCCACTCTGCTCTACACTTGTGAGTCTGGAGTAAGGTATCCAGTTTTGGGGACCCCACTATAGAAAGGATATGGACAAATTGGTGAGAGTCCAGTGGGGAGCAACAAAAATGGTTCAGGGGCTGGGGCACATGACTTCTGAGGACAGGCTGGGGGGACTGGGGTTATTTTTAGTTTGCAAAGCAGAAGACTGCAGGAGGGATTTGACAGCAGCCTTTAACTACCTGCAGGATGGTTGCAAAGAGGATGGAGCCGGACTGTTCTCAGTGGTGATGGATGACAGGACAAGGAGCAATGGGCTGAACCTGCAACAAGGGACGTTTAAGTTGGATATAAGGAAAAACTCTCTCACTAGGAGGGTAGTGAAGCACTGGAACAGGCTCCCCAGAGAGGTGGTGGAATTACCATCCTTGGAAATTTTTAAGATTTGGCTAGACAAAGCCTTGGCTGGGATGATGTAGTTGGGGCTGGTCCTGCTTTGAGCAGGGGGTTGGACTAGATGTGTGTTCATGAGGTCCCTTCCAGCCCTATTTTTCTATGATTTCTTGAGTTCATGCCTTGGGTTACTTTTCACTTCAATACTGTTGTCATTTTCATGGGCTGCTCTTGAATCTGTTCAGCTCGTTTGACCTCCAGGTATGAAGCATCCCATAACTGGATGCCATGTTTACAGCATTCCTTGCAGGATCTCCCATGTTTTGAAGGTGAACTATCCAATTTCCCCGTCCTCTGATACCTTTTTCTATACAGTCCCAAATCATACTGGGTGAAATCCTAGCTCATCTGACATCAATGCCAAAAATCAGTTGATTTAATACTGGCAGGATTTATCCTAATGACTTCATTTTCCACCATTCCAGGGCAATTTAATATCTAACATGCCATCCACTATCACCCTTAGTTCTTGATTTAGCATCATTTTCCTTAGTCTTTTTTTTTCTGGGAAATCACATTTGTTCTGAATTGGAAGGTTACCTACTCCTTGTTCAATAAATGCACTTTGAAAACTTAGCACACCAAGCACAGAAACACCAAGAGTCCTGTTGTCGGAAGTGGATATAAATGGATCTCTTACAAGTAAAATGGCTGAAGGACACTGATGTGTTGGAACACTGATAGGGTTCAGCTTTGTTCAGCTGTCCCTGGCCTCCTTGCCAGCATTTCTGAGGAGGACTTGGGGAAAATGAAAACAGTCGCCCTATTTTTAGTTAGCTTTTTCTCTTCTGCTTTAAGCCCTGTGACCAATGTGAAGAAACATGGTTCCTTACAGGTCCTCATTGATGTAGACAATCCTTTGGTGCCAGGAAGATAGTGAAGGCCCTAAGGGTGGTACAATAAAGGATCCTGAAAATGAAGGATTTCACACCAGGTGAGATATACCTCTTTTCATTGCCATTTGCCTCTGGTCCACCGGACTGAAACTGCTATGAGAGTAAGAAGAAAAATCCTAAGCAGAGATAAAAATTCCTCCACTTAACTGGCCTGCGGCAGTCCAAAAAGAACGAAACAGTTTGGATGTCAGTTTATATTTGAAGGGGTCTCTTCTCTCATGATTACATAATGGATCAGGAGAAGCACTTGCACTCTTAACTCACTCCGGGAACTCTGAAACACATGAAAACAGCTTGGCTACAAGCCGATGCAACTGCCTAAGCGAGGGTGGTTTTAAAAATCTCCATATAGTTTAATGGTGCCCCTGGAATCACTTCTCTGCTAAGCAGAGGAGATGGAAAATTCATTCTACCAAGAACTGGAGTTTCCCACATTTAGCATTTTAGATCTTGCTAAAATAGCCCATGATAGAAAATTCTTCACAGTTGGTTAATGCCCAGATCCTTTCACCTGTGAAAGGACATAAGCAAAGATGGCAATTTTTCAGGCCTGGGCACACAAACAAATAGCCTGAAATGCTCAAGGCAACTGATGAAAGAGGCATAAAACAAATGGAGTTCCACATAAAATTTTCAAGTCAAATATTTGGAGAATATATAGTAGAAGAGGAGAGACGAGATGGGAAGGCTGAAGGCAGAGTCAGTTAGATATTTTTCAATTTAGTTGTTGCTGACTTTGTTCACGTAAGTCTGCGCCCTAGCTTGGAATGTGACAGGCCTAGGATAACACAAGAATGAATTATAATACTTTGTATTTTTATAGTAAATTCCATTATTTGATTGCACACCACTTGCCAAAATAATTAAGTCCCATTTTACTTCAAAGATAAATATTTTCTCCATTTTACAGATGACGAAACTGAGACGGGGAAAAGTTAAAATGCTAACAGTTACACAGATATGTTCCAGAGGCATGATTTGAAAGCCTTGCCTTCCTAGCTTTTAGCTGAGATAGACAAACACTTAACAGGCAAATGCAAGGATACTTCTGTTTATTAAAATGCCCTGCACAGATATAGTTCATATATTGTCTTTCACACTTAAGTCAGTTATTTCCTAGTTAAGTATATTTATGCTTATTTATTTCCTAGTTAAGTATATTTATGCTTTTCCCCATAAAGGACCTAACTTCTGATGCGCCTTTCATTTCATGCCTCGATTTGATTACTTGAGATTTACAGATATCAAATAAAACAAAATTATTGATAACTGGGAGTACAAAAAGAGTCTGCAAAGCACAAAGGAATAAGAAGCAATTTTCTGTATTGTATGTAACCACAAGCTCACAAATTATCAGCAGTGTATGGCCTTGCAAGCTGTGCTCAATACTTGTTTGTAGTTATTCTCTCTTTCACCCAGTGTATTTCCTATAACTCTCAAATTATATAAATTAGATAATTTTTTTTTTAAGTGATTACTGAAAAAGATAGACATGAGGAATAAACAAACAGATAAAAGCTCCACCTATAGAGTCAAGAATCCTAAAGCTGTCTCCTCTTTCTTTCTTATACAAGAATGGGCTACTTCTATGAAATGGCACGTCACGGGGCTGGGATGTCAGAAACCCACCATTTAAGTGACACTGGAAGCCAACTAAACATACTCAAAGGATTAGGGAAGCCAAGGATAAGAGAAGGTGACTGAAAATGAAAAAAAATGGAGGATCGGTAAAACAATCAATGCATCTTTACACAAGCTCAAGCAGTGAGCGCTTTAATTAGAGCTCAGATTAAAGTGCCCACAGCATCTCATGAATTCAGTGTCCACTGCTTCAAGATGGCAGTGAGGGCTCTTTAAGTAAAGCTTGTCCAACCAACTTTAGTGAAAGTGCCCAGCCGTCATTTTGAAGCATGGGGATGCTGAATACATGAGATGCCAAGGCTTCTAGAGCAGGGGTGGGCAAAATGCGGCTCAGGGGCCAGATGTGGCCTACCAGGCCATTCCATCCGGCCTGTGGGGCCCCTGAAAAATTTAGAAAATTAATATTTATCTGCCTTTGGCTGCCTGTTATGTGGCCTTCGATGGCTTGCCAAAACAGTAAGCGGCCCTCTGCCCAAAATAATTGCCCACCCCTGTTCTAGAACATGCTGATTAGTGCACTCCAGCCGAGTCGATTAATTGAGTCTGTTCCAATGTGCTGTAATTACAGCACATTGGAGCAGGTGTCCTGCATGTCTATAGGCACACTCGGTCAGAGAACTGAATCCAGTGCTGGGTACCATATTTCTTAAACATGCAGCCTACTTAGAAAGAATAGAAAACAGAACAACAAATAGAATTAGAGGTTCAGAAAACATGATCCTTGAGGAAAGATGGAGGGAATTAGCTTTTCTTAGGCTAGAAAAGAGGAGACTGAAGGACTGGGTTGGAGATGAATAGGAGATCACATTGCTTCTGCATTCTAAGTGCCCATATCCATAATTTTCTATACATTGGTCATATGAGTCCATGGTCTTGCTTATTTATCCAGAGCCTGATTTTAGATAACCATGTATTTGGAGTTGCTGAGAACTCTTTCAATTTTCACAAGTTTGGCTGTGCCTCATAGGATCAACCTTATTGTTAACATTATTGCTGCTATTAAGTTAGCACAGTACATTCAGATCTTGTGATACAAATGTGTTTGATGAAAAAAAAGAACTCTCATTAGTCATGTAGTGCCACTGAGCAGAACAGAAAACAGGAAAAATGGCTATTCTATTTCATATTGCATAATATTAATCAAGTTAATGGAGAAGGAATAAAGCAGATAATGGTAATAAGCACCATATTAGCATCATGTACACATCCAATATATTTCATATGTGCCATTTGTGTACCACTTAAATATTAGACTGCTTCAAGCAACATAAAGCTGATTTAACCAATAGTATAAAGAAACTTTACATTTTAATAAAAAAAGGTAACTGAATCTTTAGCCTTGAATTAGGCCCTAATGGGTGAAAAGTGTTTTTGAGTATTAGGGCCAAATTGAAGGCTGGAGAATCAATGGCCATGTCCACAGGAGAGTGGACATTTGGTTCCCTGGAGACAAGAAGCAGAGGCACACCTCATGCTACTTGTCCCTAGGGGACCTGTGCCACACATCTTCTGGCAAGCAACAGGTTACACCTGGTGGGGTAGGGGAGGCTGGGCCAGCAACTGTGCTGACCCCAGTAGCCTTACCCAGAATTCTGGGGGCCTCAGGGAGCTGCAGCCATGCTGTTCCTGCCACTCGGATCCTGGCCAGCTGGTAGAGCATGGCTCCAGCCAGCCAGGCTCCAATTTCCGGCAGCATGTGCTGCATCTGTGTGCGCCATCCCACATTTTCATGAAGGTTTTTGTGATCCCAGGATCTCCTCAGGTCAAAAAATCCCCCTGCATTGCTACCTTGCAGTGCGGGGAACACCTGAATTTGTGGTGTGTGGTACTACAGACAGGTCTGTGGCACCACATCCCACATGGCTTCACTCGTCTGTGTAACAGAGTCCCGGCTGCAACTCTGTTACTAAGAGGGGTTGCCAGCTGAAGATGGTTAACACGGCCGGGAAGAGAGACACCATGCCTTCTGGAGCCAATGAGGCTCCGGAAGGAGGGATAAGAAGTGGAGAAGACCCGCCAGAAGTTGCCTTCGGTCACTTGCAAAGTGAGAGACGAGGGCAAGGAGCTCCGTGGCGAGAGGCCCCGAAGAAGACCCCAAGGCAGGGGCTCACAGGCGACGGCGGACTTACAGGATAGACACGTACCTGAAAACCCCAGCTTTGGCATTAAGTCGCAGGGGACAGAGCAGCAGCGCGGTGAGAAGCCACAGCTTCGTGCCAAGACGCGGTGTGGGTACGTGAGAGGAAAAGGGGGCCAGCCAGGGGCTTTTCTGGGGCCCCTGCCCTCCTGGAAGCTGCAGGAGCTTCTGAAGCAGAAAAGCAGCCATGGCTCTGCTCTGGCTCCTGGTGCAGTCTCCCCACCTGTCCCAGGGTTGGTGGGCAAACTGCTGCCAGGCCTCCAGGCCCCTGCAGGGTGGGGAGGGGGGCCCAGACCCCCCCAGGGTGGTGGCAAACCCTGGGCCACCCGTGGGAGGGGCAGCCAGGCCTTTACCACCCCAAGCCTGTGGTGTGCGATGCAAGTTCTCCACCACCTCCCTGGGCTTCCTGCATCCTGGGCCACATCCCCACCAGCTTGTGCCACCACCACTGGCTCCAGGGGAGCCTTGCGCTGGCCCCCCGAGCCTGACAGGCCCTTCCCTGGAAGCCCCCAGCCTCCTGGTGGCAGCAGGAGCTGCTGGAATGCAAACGTGGCCACAAGGCTTTGGGCAGAAAGGTCCCAGCTGGCTCCTCACTTGCAACCTTTCCTGCAAACCCCACAGCCACACCCTCCTCCAGACACAATCACACATCCCACAAATGCCACAAACACACACACATACACGCACACACACACCTCCCCACAAACCCTACACTCGCCCACCCACCCATGCCCCCCGACACTCCTGCACACCCCACACACTATACAAGAGGAAGACTGCATTTTGAGTTATTATGCAATCACTTTTACATATAAAGCACAAACACACACATATCAGGACAAAAATATATTTTGTAATTGAATTAAAATATAATATTATGGGTATTTGATTTTTAGTACATAATTTGCTTTTTTCCAGTTCTAAGATAGCAAACCCTCTTCTCTGAAGGAGTGAAGGAGTACTTCCAGGATCAAGGGGATGGACTTCCGGTGGCAAGGGTCAGAGGTTAGGCATGGGACTTTGGGTCCCAAGATGGCAACCAGGGGGCAGGGCACCTGTCAAGGGGCGGGGTTACCCATGCAGCCCCTGACAGCTTGACAAAACTTGCTAAGTGGCCCTCCACACAAAATAATTCCCCGCCTCTAGATTACAGCAATTTCAAAGTCAACAACAAGCAAGTGTCTGGATTCTTCATACTGGGTGCATCTACATGTGCAATTAAGGTGAGTCAATAAACTCCAGAGCTGTTTCAGCTGGAGTCAACTGCTCCCAAGTCCACCATCTACACGTATACCCAGGACAGCAGCAGTTTGAGCTGGGTTGGAGCAACCCTGGGTTGGCAGTGGGCTTGGGTGCTGGAGCGGCTGGCTGTGGCAAGAGGGTGCAGAACCTGCAGAGCCATGTGTCTAGCCAGCAGGCAGCCCTCACACTTCAGCACCCTTGTGCCCCAGCCAGCCTTGGTCACCATCTACATGTGACTTTTTTCACACTTAATTACTCCACGGTAAGACATTATGGTGGAGTAATTCAGTTCCTGACTTAACTTGGCAGAGTTAATTGGTTTACTGTGCCCTAATACCAGCACATGTATAGATGGTGATGCTGTACTGCAGAGCTAATTAATCTACTCCACAGTAAAGTGCACATGTAGATGCACCTACGGAGTAGAAAATAGATACTTTCATACATTTACACTGCTAGAGGCAAACTGGTCTGCTAGTTAGAGGAGGAGCTGGAAAAAAGGAGACCTCTTCCCACATTGTCCTCTGAGTTAACCGAGTCCAAAGTAACATAGTCTATCCATGACGATGCCCACCCTCTTCTCATTCCAATGTATAAGCTCAGGCAAAAAGGCACAAATATAGAAATCTGAATGCAAAACACCCAGACAGGGCAGAAAGTAGGAAGATGACCCCCGGTTCAGAAGACTGGAGGCCAGTGTTCCACCCCGAGCCTTCTTCAGTGCAGATAGGGGATAAGAGTTGTGCAGAGTCTGGGTAGGGCAGCAATACTGAAGAAGGGTTAGAGGGCGCTGCCACAAGTTACCAGTAGGATGAGGCAGTGTGAGTTGGGTGCGGCTACCTGACTCAGATTGCTGACACTATTACTTTATTAAAGAAGAGTGCACTGGATGGTCCAGCTCCTCCTTTCATCTACTGCAGACATTATTTGTATCCTGATCTCAGTTGCTGTTACAGCAGGGGCAGGTAATTATTTTGGGCAGAGGGTCACTTACTGAATTTTGGCAATTCATCAAGGGCCACATGATAGGCAGCCAGGGGCAAATAAATATACATTTTCTAAATTTTTTAGGGGCCCCACGGGCTGGAAAGAATGGTCTGGCAGGCTGCATCCGCCCCCCCCAGCTGCATTTTGACCACCCCTAGGTTACAGGTACCATTCCATGCATCTCACCCAGAGGAGAGGAGTGGAGAGGGACAAGGATCCTGCAGCAAAAATAACAGTACCATTTCCTCAGCCTCGGTCCAGAAGTTTGACACAACTTGGAAATTAAATATTCATGTTATTTCATTAATGAACATTAGCATATTTACTTCTATATTCTGTGCTTATCATAATGATGTGTTAATGAACATAGAATATATTATTTTTTCCAGATATCTGTATACATATCAGCAGTCCCTAGGTATTATTTTCCTCTCATGAAGAGGCATTACATAGAGGGAAATAAGTAGGAGAAACATCACTTGGTTTTAGTATAATAACCATCATTGTAAAGGGGATGGGATAATAAAAGTACAGTAATATGTAGCCCATTAACATCATTTTGATATGCTGCAAATTCTGTGGGTACCTAACATGGCAGGAGGTAGGTTAGTTGTGGAGTCCCTTAGTGCAGAGTTTGGGAACAGATTTTTTTTATTTACAGTAGTACAATAATTTGTTAGATTAGGTTAGCTCCAGGAGAAGATAGGGATTTGCAAACCAACCAAGGCTCTGTACAGCCATACCGGACAGCTGTGTGGGATGACTGCAGTGCTCCACCTGAGTGGAGAAGCATCTCTTTGAAGTAAAAGCTGCAGTTAACAACAGCATGGCTCGTTCTTCAGTTGGGAACCTGCTGCAAATTAAGCAGGTTGCAAGCCGCCCTGATATGAATAATTCAGGTTCAGCTGTGATACCTTCATTAACAACCTTTGCATAAACAATAGAAGTGGGCTAAATCATTTGCTGATATAAAATTGGGAGGAAATGTCAAAACAGAGGGGGATTATAATACTACGCAAAATAAACTGAACGACCAAGATAACTGGATGACCGTGACAGAATAAAACTAGATATAACTTAATAGCAGAAAGTACAAGTTCATGCACTTAGCCCAAGAATTTGTGTTATATACTATGAGCTTATCATTTGGAAGTGATGGAGGAGGAGAAGATTTTGGGTATATTAGTTCATCACAGATTCACATGATGAGCCACCATGCAATTATGAGATGCATCAGGGGAGGTGTTTCCAATAGAGATAGAGAAGTATTAATAGAATTAATCATGGCACTGGTTAGACCTTATCTAGAGCACTGTGCACAATTCCAGTAATCCATTTTCAAGCAAGATGGGCTGGAAAGATGTAAAGAAGGATTACCAGAATGATCAAGGAAATGGAGAGTCTCATGAGGGGAAACTAAAAGAGGATTATTTGGACTAGCAAAGAGAAGGCTAAAAGGAGAACTGGCATAATTTTTATCTCAAAAAATATCACTGGCTACTTGTGAGAAGCAGGATTTGTTTGGCAATATCTTTTATTGTTGGGAAACATTACTAGACAAGTTTTTTGGACACAAATTGCCCATCCTCAGGTCTGGGAATGAATCAGATATATCCTGAGCTAAATGGCAGAAAAAATAATTCTTTGTGTTTCTGATTGGGCAAACACCAGGGACAGACCAAAAAAATGAAGAACAAGGGCAATGTTGGCACAAGAAAAAAGTGGGAAAAGATGAGTGTGGTAGTTATGAAGGTTTTTAAGCTTCTGAGAAGTGAGATCCTGGGACACACTTCCAGAAGGAGTAGTGGGGTCAAAACCCCACTAGTTTTAATTGACAAATTCATGCTACGGATTACATGGAGTCATTGCAGGTGATAGCAAGGGACAGGACTCAACGACCCAGAATAATTCTTCTAGTCCTATGTTCCTTTTATCACAGCCTAGGGCAAATATCAATACCCAAGCAAGCTGCAAAGAGTTATAATGCTTTCACTCCAGATGCTAAAGCAGGAAGGCTTCCATCTCTGTAAAGCAACATAAAACACAGAAAACCAGCTATTAAGAGTGGATATCCTGTTTTATTTTTCATAAATTTAAAGTGTTGTGATGGAGCGATACAAGTAGTGTGTGTGTGTGTGGGGGGGGGGATCTTCAACTCTGCATCTCCCAAGAATGACATTAGAAAGTTAAGCAACACTTACTCTTGTTTAAAATGTCATATCTGCTCAGTGTAACTGTTAGATACTTAATGCAGACAGATGAGCTAAGCAGACTCTATGAAGACAAAACTTCCCCCTTTACATCCACTCTAAAACCTTTTAAAATCTCTCTGTCAGGAGCAATTTGACTGCATATCAATTGCATTCCCCTACTCCTGCAGAACTTATAATAAGGGACTATCACAGGGAAGAAAACAACAGTTTGGTAAATTTGACGGTAAAATGAAATGCTGTCAATCTAATGGGGCAAGAAGCTAGGGTTATCCATAAACCGCACTGTGCTCGTTAAAGTTCTCATTCAATTAAAATAACAGCTGGAATATTTCTGTGCGATTCCACAGTTCCAGTTTGCCAACTATTTCGTGTGGCCCGTAAATTTACAGAGATTTTGGTTCTAGGACTTCTAATAGTTCTTCAAGGGAACACCATAACTTGGTTTATTTTATAACAAAGAATAAAATATGATTAAGTCCAAAAGTACTATTCAGGCTGCAATAGATGACTTGGCAGAACTAGATGACCCAAAAATCACATTTGCAACACATTTCAGAGTTTTATAACACAGTTCTTGTTGACAGGAATAGGACTTAAGTGGACAAAATCAACTGCTTTAAAGATGCGAAGGGAAGAGAGATATTCATTCTAAATTTATTGGTTCTCTTCTGTTGGTACCCTTTTAAAAATGCAGGATGCTTACTCTAAGTTAGGGAATACAAAATCTTACAAATTTGCCCGAATAATTCCAGTTTCACATATGAACACATATTTCCCAACATGAGCATACGAACACAAGCTTAATTGATTGATTCATCATTCATATAAATCTAGCCAGGTTACCATTTTGACTCATAAGGTAGAGAATAGCAGTTCCCAAATGGTTTTACCAGCTCTAACACAGCCACATTTGTATTCTATGCCTTAGTGAAACTACCAGTATTCTTATATTACTTTCAATTCTGCAGACTTCACAATGTTCACAACAAACAACGCAAATGAGAAAATGCCTGCTCTTCCTTTTGCTGCCTCAAAAGCAAGGGGAAGAGGGAGACAATGAATCTAGATATACAAGGAAGACTTGAAGCCTGATTCTGATTTTGTGTATACTTGTCATACTCACTGTTAAAGACGATACAGTTGCAGAAATGATAACCTGGCTAAAGAGAAATCCGACTGAACTTTAAAAAAAATGTATGAACCATCCCCAGGGATGAACCATCACCAGGGCTATGGCTGAAGAAACATTAATCATAGGAATCAATTTTTAACTCTTTTTAATTTGCCATATTAAATTAAAGGAAAATGCAGGGAGGAGTGGGGGAGTAGAGAGGGAAATTTTGCTTTCATCAATATTGTGCCTCAAACATTTCCAGACTATACCCTCCTGAAAAGTCTGGAGAGAAAGTCACTGATTAACATAGAAAAGTGCCCTACATTACTGCTATCTACACTGTTGCATCTGTTCTGTGGAAAGAAGTTGCTATTTACTAGGCTGTTAATCTGGAACACTTTTTGGCTAGGGACAGACATTCAAAAAGTCTGAGCCTGAATTGATTCAATCTTTGCAGGTTAGTCTAACCTGGTTAGGCTGAATCATAAGTTTGTAACCATACAGACATCCCAGAAATGCAAGGCACATGCCTGCAGTGGCTCAGGCTAGAAGCCAAGGGGCACTAGAGCAGCCCTCCCTTCCCTTCCACGTTGCTGAGCTGAGGGGGGCGTAGCCAGGCCCCAACAGGACACTAATTAGGGAGCCTTCCCCCCTGACCCCCCACCAACCACCCCAGCAGGGATTTGATAACAGTGTTTAACACCCCTAACTCAGTATTTATCACCCCATTAAGAAAACAACAGAACAGGGACTTTACCTGTTGATTCTGTTTTTGTCCTGTCTTCCATAGCATGGACTGTAGCCAGCATGTGGTCTGTTAGCTAATGCTAAGGGGTGTCTGTATAAGGCAAAGGGGATGGGGAAATCCTGACTTAGCAGGGAGTGGTGCGTGGGGCGGGAGCAGGAGGAAGTCAGGTAGATTCCTGCAGTCTTTGCCACAGCTCCAGCCAGGGAGCAGAGGGGTGGGACCAGCCCTGCTGTGGAGCAGAGAGCCCTTCCCAGCCCAGAGAGCATGTCGGGATGCTGGGGGAGTTTGATTTAACTTAAATCAGCAAGGGGTCTGGGACAGACGTTGCATAAACTGGTTTGACCCAAATCAGTTAGGTCTGATACTACATTCAGCCAAGTTTATCTCAAACCGGTTTTGGCCATTTTGAAACCAGTTTATGTGCACTGAACTTATGCTCTGTTACAGGTTTAAACCAGTTTCTGATCACTTAAACTGGTTTATGTGGAATGTCTGTCCCTAGACTTTATGACCAATATCTTCCACTGCAAAAGTATGTGTACATGTGCTTCTTTTTAAACAAGAACAGAAAATATTGTGTGTGTGTGTGTGTGCGCATATGCGCGTGTGTGTAACACACTACTAAGCACTAATTTTTGCGCCCCTCAACAAATTCATTTAATAAAAAGACAAAACATGTTCTCTTGCCATGGCTTTATAACAGAAGTTTTATTCTAGAGCGGTACTTTGCTGCTTTGTTATAAACCTGTAAAAACAATGACTTGTAATGGAAGTGCTGACCTTAGCTGCAGGTATGCTGGTAACAGTCAGTGATGATTCCATAAAATTACATGTTGCCACACGCTTTCTTTGGCCTGATTTTAGCATACATACTGAATACACAAAACTGTTACTGACACCTGTTATCCTTAAGCTTCTGAAGAATACTTTATGTGAAGGAACAAAAGAGAGAAAAACAAAATAAAACAACAGTGTGTGGGATTGTTATGATTCAAAATTTTGTTTTCTGTTTTCCTGTGTTTCTTTATTCCCTTTACTTGAGCACAGGATGTACAGACAAATAGGATCATAACAGTTAAAGCCATAGGATCAAGGCCTATGACTTTGCCTACTACATTCCTATTGTAGCCATACTATGGTTTAATCTTTGAACAATCAAGCCTGCAGAGAACAATGTCCTGACGCCTTACTACTGAAACTTTAAAAAAATAAAACAAAGTAAAATCATAGAACAATTCAAAAGAAAAGACTTGGGAATAGATGTCCCTGATACTACTGATTATTTGAATACATAATTTAATAAATTTATAGCATCTACCTACAGATAGCTCCAAAACCTGAAGATGATATTCATCATATCTCCAAAATTACTGTACGGAAGCACATATTTTGCTGGGTGAGTCTGACCTTTCTGCTTAGGCCTCTTCCTTCTGTCCTGCATGCTTGGTATAACCAAATAGCTGAGTAGCTTCTTGCCTTCCCTTGGATGTTTGGGGTCCTTTCTCTTGCACTTAATACCTCCACTCAAAGTGACTCTTCACTTTGTCCAGTGTACAAGGATCACTTTCCTTTGAGATATCAATAGAAATACTGCGTGCTTACAGGGAATATAAAGCTCAGGATACAGGTAACAACAGTGTAAATAAAGCAAAGCCCAGAAGATGAATAACACTACAAATGGGAATGAACTTGAAGGGGAAATTTACTGGGAATATAATCTGAAGAAGAAACGGGCTAGTATTAACCAAAAATTGATAGGCGCTAACAATTAAACAATTTCTTGTCTCCTCACCCCA
>NW_005841890.1:3188542-3205559 GCF_000455745.1 Alligator sinensis
CAGTCAGGTTACCCCTTCCCCTGTTAAATTGCTGGGAAATGTTCAGCTTGGTTTATTATTGGTCCAAAGGACTGTTGATTCAGAAACCTGCTCTCCCCACCATTACCACCAGTCAAGCAGAAGCTGCTGAACAGAAACTCAGCAGATTTGGGTACTATTTGCAGTTCTACCACAAGTCTTTTGAGAGACCTTGGGCAAAACATTTCCGCTATCTGTCCTTTAGTTTCCCCATCTATAAAATAGTAATAAATATTCTGCTCTCCTTCGTAATGAGATCGGATAGCTCTTGTTAATAACAGATTGGCATTATTATTACTGCTGCTGCACGGAAAACAGGTGGAAATGCTTAAGAATGATGATGAAGGCTTCTACATGGCTAAGAAGAGCCCACTTAAAAGTGTTAACTAAAGAGCATAATATGGCCGTGCAGCACCAATTCCATCACACAAACTGGACCAGAAAGCATTTCTTTTTGCAAACATATATAAACAAATATAGAAAATGGAACACGTGAGCTGCAACTATAATGACCATTATCTGTAGTTGTTAAAAGGCTGCATAAGGTGGGTACTGAGAAAAGTATAGCCAAGGAGTCAGTGTCCTTCATTTGGGCCAACATCATCTCCAGAGGGCTTGAACAATGCTGGTGGCACAAACCTGATTTGGTAATAGAAACTGATACAGTAAAGATCTATTGGGACTTCTCTTGTGACAATTGATATCTATTGGTAATAACAGATACGCATTATTATTACTGCTGCATGGAAAATAGGTGACAATTCTTAAGAACGGTGCTGACGACTTCTAAGAGGCTAAGAGCCTACTTAAATGTTAAGTGAAGAATAAATATACTGACATAAAAGTAAATGTATAACCCTGCCCCCCGCCCAACATACTGATGCAGGAAACATCACAATCGTAACCCCATGAACCTCTATCATAGACATTGCTCTTCCCCTGGGATGAATATGTGGCAGACAAAGAAAAAGAAAAGTTCAATAATAAGACCTAAGGATGAAATTAGGAAGAGCACAAGGAAAGGGAAGCCTGTAGACTCTGCCCAAGACTCTGGTGGGCCACCTCAATTCCTTTGGCATTTCATCAGTGTCCACAAGTCTCCAAAAAGCTGCTGTTTTGAAGTCATCTTCTAGATTGCAACAATGCTTTATCCTCTAAAGATCTGACTGACTCTGAGCTCAAGCTGAACAATTATCAACTCCGAGACCATGACACCAGACTCCGAGACTGTAATTTTTTATTGATGCTGTTGTTATTGAGCTATTGCTGCTGCTGCATGACAACCGCTACTATCCGTACAATTATGACTGGTCCCAGCAGCGGTTTCTCATATATTCTGTTTCCACCTTTGACTCCAAGCATGCTGGGGTCAAACTACATCTTCAAATGTGGTATTTTGGTAGGGCCCAGGGCAGAGCTCCAGGAGGGGAATTATCTCAAGAAGAGGGTTACATGAGAAACTTAAATTGGCTGAAGTTTAACTAACTAACTCAAGTCCTTTTTGACAATGCAGTTCTCCACTATATTCTGCTTTTGAGCCAGGTCTCTCTGTCAATAATGCAATGCCAAATCAATAGCATACCATCTCTCACTGCATATTTTAGAGTTATCCAGTAGCTAGGGGAAAAAAAAAAAATATACCAGAGATTCATAATGAACTTCATTGGACCCAGCTGCATTTCATTTTTATAGCCTTTCACACCTAATCCTCACCATCTGCACATTCAACATTAGACTGGATTCCTTGTGGACCTACCAGCGGAGTAAGTGAAACAGCCTCCAGCTCAGCAGCTCTGGCAGTTAATTCCCTCTCAACAGTCAAACCATGTCAACAGCACACACAAGTGCAGCATATTTGCACCCGCTAAGTAACATTAGAGTGGTTTAGAGACAGTTGAGCCCAGAAGAGCACATTAATATTACTTTGTTTGCAAACACTGAGTGCATGGAAAAAAATTCCCTATTCATATGCCTGAAAGCATTTAGACACTGTGTGCTTTCAGGCATTTTACGAGTCTGCATCAGTTCTTAAGTGCTATTTATTTTTCAGACAAACACCATCCTCGTCTTGCTATATAGCTAAATTTTAAGCTTGAGAATTAAATTTAATTGTTAATAAAATCTGGGACCAAAATATACAGTTCAGTGTATATCATGTGCTTTTTTGTTTTGTTTTGTTTTGTTTTTTTAAGATCATATTGAAAGGATAGTATTTGTAAGGAAGATTTCTAATGTATGCGAGAGGCAGGATTTCTTAGGGTGGCATGTTTTATTGGACCAACTATGTAGCTGGGATAAAATTAGACAAGCTTTCAAATGCAAGACAATCTTCATCCTGGACGTAGGAAAGTAGACAATGAAGTTAAACATATCTGAATACTTTATGTGTTGGCCTTAATCATTTTAATGCCATTCACCACTTACCTCATACAAACAAACTTCTAGAGAGCTTATTAATATTTCACAGTTGCAAGTAGTATTCCTGGCTATGTCTTCAAAGTTAACAGTATTTTTTTTTATGACTTCAAAACAAAAAACAACAAAAGAGAGAGAGAGAGTGTCAAACATCACATCTGGTATTTCATTTGTTCTTTTACTTTCTAAGGGCCTGATCCTTCAGCCCCATTGACCACAAAAAGCCTCATTGACTTCCTTGAATAATGCCTGAAAGGTCAGTCCACCATGACAATGTGTGAGAGGAAGCTCCATCATGTGCAAACACACAAATCCTAATTGTTTCTCCATTACTAAGGTAGAACAAGTTAATAGAAAGGCAGAAACCTTGCATTATCAAAGTAACGTGTTTGCAATTGTTATTGCATGTGTACAATTCAGTGGACAAAGAAAAAGGACCACTGCTTCAATCTAAGAGGCTACTGTAACATCTACAGCTGTAGTGCTTTCTGCTTTCCATCAAGAGAGTTCTTTAGGTCTATGGGTCTTAGCTAGAGCAGATGCAGCATTTTCTGAGGGAAGGATTACACCTCCCTTTTCCCTATGAAGACCTTTATACTGCATTCATCTCAGCATGCTCTGCAGGCTTTCTTAGTCAGCCTGGTGACAGATCTCAGCAGTGCATAGGGCAGCCCTGATTGGCTGATCCAGACTGCCCATTATCAGTTTATATTTCCCTGCAGCACAAAATGGGGATTATGGAGGGCAGGTGTTTTGGAGCAGCACAGTCCAGTGAGTGACACGTTGTCTCCCTGAAGGGGAGGACAAGAAGCTGGAGGATTGTGTTCTCTTTGGAGAGAAGCCATGGTACGTACAGGTATTCTCTGTACCAGGAGAAAATCTCCTGGGAGTCATATATCCCTGGTTGCCCCTATGTTATTTTTCTCCTGGAATGGCATTTTTTACCCTGGGAGGACAAACCTGAACATCTGTATGTGTGGGGTTTTTCTGGGGAGCAGCAACTCTCTCAGGAGAACCTGGATGTCTGTATGAGGCCAATGCTGAAGCATCAGTCTTTGTAGACGTCTTTCTCCTATCAGTTTAGACAAGAGCTGTAAAATTCTAAGTTATCTTTTCTGTTGGCACCTTCTGGGAAGAAAGGCCTTTGCAAATCTCCAACCAGACTCCAAGTATGTATTTCTTGTAATGGTCTTCATCACAGAATAAACAGGTGGATTGCAGATATTTTCAAATACTTGCACATTGCTACAAATGCTGCAGTGTCATTGTAGAGTACCTTTCATACCATACGCATGTAAGCATACAAACTAGCTGCACTGAGGAGATGGATTAGCTACCTTTATCATATTTTTAGTAAAAACCTGTATCTTCAGAACAACGTCCATACTACCAAGCTGAAACTTGAGCAATTTTCACTTGTAGCCCCAGTGCAGTCAACAGACTTGCGTGGCATGCATCAATAAGCCAAATGACCACACGTCTTTGGTTCAGGAAGCATTTCTTAGGATCCCTGGGTCTTTCATTTAGAAGAGAATAAAAATCTCATCTGCACTGAACACGATCCAGCACAGGACTGAGTTGGATGGTCCCTGCAATTGCTGGGATACTGCAAGGAAGTTGGGTCTGATCACAGACATGGGAACTGAAAGTAAAGAGAAATCATTCTGTTCAAGGACCAGAGAAAACAAAAGTGTGATGGGAAGAAGAGAAGAAACAAGTAGATTACACAAGAAACCTTGAGGAGTTGGGGAATGGAGAAGGGGGAGGAAGAAGAGGCTGACAGAAGGAGGGGAAAGAGAATTGGAAGTAAGAGTGGGGGGCAGACCAGGATTACTGAACAAAGACAAATTATCCGGGACTTTGTGGAAGAGCACAGAATGAGACAGGGCCCTGGAACCCTCCCCCCACCCAGTATGCAATGTAAATAAAGATCATGACATAATGCATGCTCACTATGAGGAGTGCGGTAGAAGGCAGGACACCTGATAGACTAATTTTTTCAGACGCATGAGCTTTCATAGGCTGCAACCTACTTCCTCAGATGCTATGTGAATTAAAGTTGCTTAGCAAGCCTCAGGAGTCAATAACTTTTGAGTGTTTGGCTTCACATCCTTACTATATTTCTAATGTAGGGTTTTTATGTCATACACGCATGCAGTTGTATTATATACACACCTGATACAATATAGATTTTTTAAATCTGGAAGAATCAAACTTTTTTACAAATATTAATGAAACCTAACAAGGAAATCATAATTATCCTGGAGAGGGTTTAGTGTCAGGGAGAAAACAAGACAAGGAGGTCTTACTCAGTGTAAAAAAGCAAATGAGATGTTGGCGTGGAAAGACAGCACGGGAATCCTGAGTCCCGCCTCAGTGATTCCAAGCAGTCTCAAGCACAGCTCACATCTGCTTTCAGAACTTCCCCTCTCTCAAGCCCAAATTCACTTTTAATATCAAATATCAACTATAATGAAACAGGTTATGAGCATGCTGTATAAAACTAAACCGGTCAAACTTATAACACTTTAATCTTCCCACACCATGTCTTCCATTCAGTGCCTTTGTCCTATGCATGGCCTTTAGCAATCCCAGGTCTATATATACAGTCCTCATAGACAGGCCTGACCCTTGTGTGAGAGAGTGTGCAGTGCCTTTACCAAGCCAGCGTGCTAGCTAGTTGAAACACTAATATTTATGAGTACTCATGACTGTTTCTTAGATCAACCTGTTTTCACAGTTAAGTAAAGAGTTGGTATTAACACCACTGCATTTCTAGCTGCCCCCCACCCCACCAAACTCTCTAGTGAGAAAACATTATGCTAAGCAAAACCAAGTTCTTAGGCAATAGCTGTTCTTTTGCAGTGCAGATCAAAAGTCATGAAAATATAGCAACTAATTTGCTGTTTATCAGATTCCTAACGTCCTTCTGGATTTTCTCTAAGGAATGTACTCATCAAGGTGATAAAGCCTAAAAATGGAGAGCCCTTAAGGAAGCTACTGCTGGTCAAGGCTGAGCTGGAACACCGAATTGAAAGACCGTTGGTCTAACACAGCATGATAATTCCCACGTTCCTAAATGAAAACACCGACTAGCATAACCTAAAGTAAAATGAATTATTAATAATGATGGGCAGCAGGTTTCAAAACCGGAGCATATTCTCTGGCTCTCCATCTTAGATATAAGAAGGTGGGTGGCCAACTGGGATTTCAGAGCCCCAAGCTTAGTGGAGACGGTACTTTTTAGAGCCATGTGCGGAGCTGGCCCAGGAGTCTCATCACACAGGGCATGGCTAAGCTGCTGTGAAACCGCTAATGGCAACCTGTGCAGAAGGTGGCAATCTGCCTGTGTGTGTGATCCAAGAGATTGTAAGAAAGAGATGAGACGGTGGCACTAGCCAAGGCCTCAGGTGCAGGCACACAGCATAGCACTGCTATGTGCATCTGACCAAGTAGGTTGTTGACTACAAAAGCTCATCTCTCTTGAAACCAGTTAGTTTCCAAGGTGTCCCCCTGCCCTACCTTCTGCTAGACTTTAGACCAGCACAGCTAACCTCTTAATCACAATATGGTATCTGTACTGATCCTTCCTAGCTTCTGATTCCTGGGCACTTGTTCTTTTTTTCTTTTTGTAGGTTAAGATTATTATTTGTTTCTACAACACAAAATAATGTCGTGTCTTGGCACAGCTCCAGGGGGTTGAATGCTGCCACCGCTCATCTCTCCTTTTCCCTTACCACTGATTTAAGCAGCCAGCAGTAACCAAATACCCCAAAATTCTCCGGGAGAAAAGAAGGGGTGGGCGCGAGCAATGGGGGCGTGCATCCTGTGTTCCAGAGCCATGTGACCAATGGCTAGGCCAGCTGCATCGGCAAGCCCTCCAGGCTCCAATTTTAACCCCTTATGGGCTGCATATGGATGGCCCTAGCACAAGCAGTGCCCAAGCCCAGTAATCCCCAGTTGTGCGATCAGTGGTGCCTTTAGCTGCCAGCATACAAAAACATAAAATAATTAATAAGTGAACAAACCTCCAGAATCCATGACTGCCTCATTTACTACTTATTTGTATGAAATCATCCTGCCATCTTGGAATATAATATACAATACTGATTGCATGCTTCTTGTTTGGGGCGGGGAGGCAAAACAAAACAAATAAAAACAAGCATAAGATAAAGCGCTTAAACACTGTTTTCTTTGAAATTTGGTGTCTCCTTTATGTGCTTACTGAAACTGGCCAAAGCCATAAAACAGAGACAAACTGTTTATTTTGTCACCTCAAAAAGAAAACTTGGTTGTGTTAGAGTCTGTCACAAAAAGAAAGTAAAAGAAAAACCCACGGCCTAGAAATTATGGCTGCTTACAGATGTAGAAAAAACCCAAAAGAGTGTTTTACTTGCAGCTTGGTGCACCCTCCCCGCCCCCCACCAAGTGCAGCGCATGCCCAGAAGAGGCACCACATCAGACTGACCTGGCTTGCCCAGCATCTGTATAGCTCACACACTTCAGTGGGGCTTTTTGACACTTTTATCTAATCTCTGACTCAATTATCTATTAGACAAGAGTGCCAAAATGCCCTGCTGAGGTGTGTGAACTATACAAGATGCTGGAGAGCCAGGTCAAACTGACATGATGACTTTTCCAGTAAAGGGCTGTTTTGTTTTGTTTTTTCCCCACATCTGTCAGCACCCTATGGGCGCAGACAGAAGTGACGATGTTCGTCTAATCTGGCCACAGAAACTTGTCTATAGCCATGACCAAAGAAGTGCATGGCTTCAGACTGCTTAAAAATGGCTGATCAGGCAAAAATCGGAACCCTCATTGTATGAGGAGTCAGATGAATATGTTTCAAAACACAGTGTCTTCTGCACCTCCTGCCAGCCTCAAGCGGTTTTCAGAATGGGAGGTGGGAAAGGAAGCAGAGGAAGTTTGGTTTGGGGTTTTTTTAGCCCCTGCTGGAGAGTGGGGCAGATGTATTGGAGCCCCCCTGAAGTGTGTGTGGGGGGGGGACGACACACTCTAATACACTTCCCCCCACCCTCCAGCGCTGGCTGGAGAACCCTTAGAACAAGGTCCCTCTGCTCCCCTTCCCCCCTCCCACTCTGAAAACTGTGCCAGCTGGGAGAGAAGAGGGGCCATTGCTAGGGAAACCTGGCTGCAGGCTTCCAGCCAGCAGCTAGATTCCCCTCCCCCCAGAACCAACAGTGAACTTCTGTTTGGTCTGGGGGATTGTTGTAACTCAGAACATTTCCTGCAAAGTATTCTTAGTTACAGCAGGGAGCTGCATTTCTGCCTGTGCCCTATGTGATTACGTTGTGCTGACTCCTCTGCTCAGGTTTCAGATTGCCAGTTTCCAGTTTAGCAAAGGCTGAGATGTTCCTTCCCATGCCCACGCCAAACTTGTACCATCTTTTCTTATAGTTCTTCTTTTCTTGGTCCAGATGACAGGTTATCTTTCTGACCTCCAATATGTTCTAGGCCATTTCCCATTACTTCCCAACTGGATTGTTTTTCTCCTCTCCAACTATCTCCTCACTGATCTCTATGGTAATTTATTCTCCTATTTTTGTCTCCCTGCCCTATCCTTCATACCTCTTTTAAATTCCCCTGCTTCTTGCACTCTATGTACTGACTGGCTAGGTACTTGTGGGCTAGGTACAGAGATTCAAAAAGTCTAAGGCAGAGTCAATCTAAGTTATGCAGTTTTCTGAAAGTGGGGTAGTTTAGATAAGTAGCAAACAGAACACACATCCACCTTTTGTTGCAGGGGGAGAGAGGCAAGGGTGTGTGAGGGTGGAAAAACTTAGACCAGGTTCCACCTTTTTTAAACTAATCTATGTGTGCCAAACTTCTGTTCTGTTATAGGTCTAGATCAGTTTCCAATCACAAAAGGTACAGACAAAAGTGAAGCTCCTGGGAATAACTCATGGTGCTTCAAAGAAAGTGCCATGAGTTAGACTGATCCTCCTGACCCAAAAGATGTTAGCTGTTGGGCTGGGAGAGTAGGAGCCCATCCAAGGAGACAGGCTGCATCTCTCCAAAACAAGCTCCCTGTAATCTGTTCCCTTCTCCCTCCCATTCTGAAAACAGCTTTGTCAGCCGAACTCTGCTTCCGTCAAGTGCAGACAGAAGTTATTGAAGGCACTCTGCTTTAGAGTGCTGTCATCTGAACCCTCATATAATTGGGGGGGGGGGAATCAGATTTTCACAGGATCAGGCCCTTTTAAAGTGCTCTGCAGATGTGCACTTATGTTTGATTAGAGCTGTAGAGTGCCTTAAGGGGCCAGATTGGGTCTTACTGTCCCAAAATTGTCACTTCTGTCTGTGCCTTGATAGCATTAAAAGTGTAATGCCTGTGCCTGGACATCATCAGCATACTGAAATCAAATAGTGCTGAGATCAAATGATCCCAGCAAGGTGTCCATCCAGTCTCCTCTTGAAGACTTCCAAGGTTGGGGACTGCACCACCTCCTTAGGAAGTCTATTACAGATTCTAGCCATCCTTACTGTAAAGAATTGTTCCTTACATCCAACCTGAAACAATTCTCTAACAGTTTACGGCCATGGCTCCTTGTCCTACCCTGCGATGCCCTAATGAACAGTTTTTCTCCCAGCTCCCAATATTCACACCTTACATACTTATAGATGGCCACCAGGTCCCCCCTCACTCTTCTCTTCCCTTGACTGAACAGTCCCAGATCCCTCAGTCTTTCCTCATAAGATTTGTCCTCCAGGCCCTTTAATCATTCTTAAGCCTTCTCTGGACCCTTGCAAGATTCTCTACATCTTTTTTTTCAGTGCAGTGCCCAGAACTGAACACAGTACTCCAGATGGGGTCTCACCAGCACCGAGTAGAGAGGAAGTATCACTTCCTTAGCCCTGCTCGCAATGCATCAGCTAATGCATCCCAGTGTGCTATTAGTTCTGTTGACTACAGCATCGCACTGGCAGCTTATGTTCATCCTGTGATCAACCATAACCCCAAGATCCCTTTCATCCATCGTGCTGGCCAGGACATCTCCTCCTAATCTGTGTTCATGTTGCTGGTTATTTCTCCCCATGTGAAGCACTCTGCATTTATCTTTATTGAACTGCTTCCAGTTCTGCTCCACCCACCTTTCCAGCTTGTCCAGGTCTGCTTAGATCTGCATCCTATCCCCTAGCGTGACCACTTTTCCCTATAACTTAGTAACATCCACAAACTTGGCCAGCATGCTTTCCACATCCTCATCTAAATCATCGATAAAGATGTTGAACAGCATGGGGGCAAGAACAAAACCCTGTGGGACACCATTGGCTACCTCCCTCCAAGATGATACAGACCTGGTTGTAGCTGTGTTAGTCTAAGGGCATAGGCAGACAGGGTTCTTTGAGTAAATCTGATATCTTTTATTAGACCAACTAAAATAGTTGGAAACATTCTTCTTTGCAAGCTTTTAGGTATAAATACCCTTTGTCAGGCTGATGAAGCATCTGTAGTTGGTCTGTGCTCTTCCTCGATGGAATGAATAGTAAAGAAGCCAGAGGCTGGTATGCATAAAAGAAAGCCAGTCAGTGAAGGTATAAATTGAGGAGTCGGTGGGTGAGAGACAGGCTGGGGTGGGGGGAAGGGAAGGAGAAGGAATGTAACTTGTAAATAATGGAGCGGTACCTGGGGAGTCAGATATTAGGCAGGCTATAATGTGTCATAAATCCAATGGCCTGTCCAATAACACTCTCTGGGTTTGACACCTTAGCCTATTCCCAACCCACCTGACCATAGACTCTGCCAGTCCATGATCCCCCAGTTTTGGTTTTTTTTATAAGAGTGTCATGGGAGACCACACTTCCCTTGGTCTTCCTCCTGCTCCATGTATACCTAAAGAAGGACTTATTGTCCTTGACCTTGGTCACCAACCTGGCCTCGGCCACTACCCTTGCCCTCCATATCCTCTCTCTACAAATATGGGCTATACTTGTATATTCCCCCCGGGTGACTACCCCTTGTTTCCATTGGAAATGCACTCCCTACTCTGCTTCACACTTAAATCACTTAGCAGCAGCCTGGAATTGATAAGCAGAAGCCTGGAACTGATATGCAGTAGTATCTGGGATAGAGATGTTATTTCCAAAATACAGGGGAAAAACATCCCTATGAATAGGTAAATATAGTGCCTCCATATGCAGGGTTAAAACATAGCATACCATGACTCTGTGAGATGATTATTGTATTATTTAGATTGCATTTGTAATGTTGATTTGTACTTTGAATGCAAGAGTATGCATGGTAACAAGCACCATTTCTTATTCACACATCTTCACAGAGTTATTAACTTTTTGCTGCCCTGCTGTTCCAATCACCATCCGTTCCCCCTCTTCCACACCCTGCCTTGCCCCACTGCCCTGGTTATAGAGAAATACAAGCTGTTAGTGGGCGCACAGATGCAATTTAAATTGCTATCACTAGGCTGTCAGCCTGATACTGTATTTTTCCACAAGAGACCTTAGGTATGTAGTAATTTTTAAGGCTGGCTTCTGCTTGCATGAGTCTACATAGCATAGTTTGCAGTATCATTTGAGATTATAGTGTTCTCATATTTCATGTCACACTGCTCATCCCACTCCTGCATTTTTTTTTTTCATGGCAACGTGCAACAGCATTGCCCTACAATATCTCGCCTCTTTACTGCTAATAAGCATGGTTGTGGGCAATGTTCCCTCTACAGATTTTTTTTTTCCCCAATGTATGAAAAAATCAGCCAGAGCTGAGGTTTAAAACCAAGGAAAATTATATCTTTCTCTGTAATTGCCTCTTCCTCCTCTGTTGATTCTAACTCTCCACTTCCCCTTTCCTGCTTTCCCTTCTCTACCTCACACTATCTATTCTTTTGTTAACGTGTTTACTTTCTTTGTCCTCTTCTGTTATTGTTAGTAGGGCTAAGTACAGACAGTCAAAAAGCCCGAAGCTGAGTGGTTGCAAGCTTTGCAGATTAGTCTAAGCTGCGTAAATTTAATGGATGAGCAAGAAAAAGACGTTCACTTTTTGTGCCAGAAATGCAGCCACATGCCTGCAGTGGCCCAGGCCAGAAGCTGGGGGGGTGCTAGAGCATGCCTCCCTGCTTGGCTGGAACAGACAGTTTGGACCAAGGCTTGCCCACCCTGCAAGGGGGGAAGAGGGTGTTGTTGGGGAGATGCAAGGCATCCTGTGATGCTGGGGGACCATGAGTTAACTTGAATCTGAAAGGGATCTGAAACAGAAGTTCAAGAAACCGATTTCACCTAAATCAGTTAAGTCAGATACTACATCCACTCAGGTTTATCTTAAACTGGCTTTGGCCATTTTGAAAGTGGTTTATGTGCACTGGACTTGTGTTGTGTTAAAGATCTGAACCAGTGTCTGAGCCCCTACGTTGGTTTATGTGCAACTTCCTTCCCTAGTCTAGAAGTCTGGAGCCCTTCCTCCCCCCACCCAAACCGCATAGAGTAGTGACTGTGGGAAATACATAGGTGACTCTATCCAGCCAGAAGGAAGAAGAAGAAGAGGAGGAAGTAGAGAAGAAGGAGAAAAGAAAGAAAATCTAAGCAGAGAGTGAAAAGAAAAGAAAAACAATAAAATGACAAAACAGGTAAAAAGATAACTAAATATACGTTTCCAGTGATAGTAATGCAGGAATGAACAGACTGCTCAGCAAGTGTTTGGATTTTACTAGGGATAACTTTTGATACAGATGGTGGAAAAAAAAAAACTAACTAGGGAAAAGCTCTTCTTGAATCTGCTGTGGAATAACAGAGAGGATTTGTTTGAGAATCTGAAGGAAGAAGACAACTTGGATAACAGTGATAACAAAATGATACACTGCCCTGTGCATACTCTTTCATAGCACCTGATGAAATGAACTCCAGCCCATGCAAGCTTCTGCTTTATACATCTCTGATTTAGTCTACAAAGGTGCATTTACTTTGCCTTCTGAAAAAAGAGTTCAGTCTCGAAAGGAAAGGAAACAAGGGGAAAGAAAAATAAATAAGACATAAGAAAAGTGGACTGTCATCAACAGGAAGGCAGCACCCTATGGGAGAGGGAATCTAATGGGAAAAGGAACCCAGGAATTCTTGTTGAACCTTAAAGAGACAACATTAATGGTGCAAGATTATGATAACCTATTGAGAAGGAAGGATAGGAAGTGTGGAGGGGAGTAGTAGACAGATCTAGCTGCATCACAAGCACCTGGCCCACCACTGTAAAAGGCTGAGCTCTACTGGACTAGATGTCCTTGATGCCCCTTTCAGCCTCTTTTTTTTAATGGTTCTATGAGATCGGGGGTGGGGGGGGGGGGGGCACTTCCTCCTTCCAGGATCAACACTCTCTGTGTCATAGCAATAAAATGCCTTCTTAAAAAAAAAAAAAAATTATAAAAAATCAGTACTGGCACTAACAATCTTGGAACCAACAGACATACAAATGAATCACTGGACTTAAACAAGAAACACAGGAGTAGGATGGGAAAATAAAAGGAAAGTGAGAATAGCAGTGATAAGTGTCATATTATTTTTACATTAAAATCCTTTCACGTTTTCACGCTATCCTCCCCACCTTACCAGCCCATTAACTTTCGGATTCACCAAAAGTATCACCAAAAAAAAAAAAGGCACCAAAAGATCTACTTCTAAATTCAACATCTCTTCATTTCATATTACTTTCCTCTCTCTTTGCATCCCTCTCAGTTCAGCTTAGTTATGACCCACCCGCACTGCTAGCAGCTGGATATATTTCAGTGCCCGGAATTTGACACCTATCCCCAAAGGAAGCTAAATCCGTTCCTTGGGTTCCTGTCAATTGCAAAAGGGGTGGGGCCTTCTCTTACATGTCTACATTTACTATTTTAAACCGTGTTTGCCACCAAACCTGTGCCTCAAATGCTATTTGTACAGTCACATGAAAATAGCCCATGGGGATAAGTGGCTCAGAAAATGAGGATTAGAGACGGCCATTAATGGGTAGAGCTGTTCCTCATGAAATTAATATTCATATGTTGCCTACCTGTTTCTACTCTGCCTAGTAACATGGGGCACCTATACATGTGACGGACCTCTGCTCCAATGCGTGATAATTAGCATGCATTGGAGCAAACTTGATTAATTGAGTCTGCTGTGATTGCTGCTGGAGCGTGCTAATTAGTGTGCTCCAGCAGCCTCCGCGTCACATGTATTCAGTGACCCTGTGTTTCAAAACGGCAGTGGGGGTGGTTTAACTAAAGTTTGTTGAATGAGCTTTAGTTAAAGCACCCCTGCCACCATTTTGAAGCATGGGATGCTGAATACATGTGACATTACAGGCACTGCTCTAATTAAATCCTCCCCCCACCCTGAAGCACACGTATAGACGCCCATAGTTTCTATCCCAAACAACCTATAGTCTATGGGAGAGACAAGGAACAGGCAAGGATATGTGGGCTATGCCAAAGGATGCTGATAACTTGTGAATATGTACTTGTTTAAATGATAAGAGTAAATAGGGAGGGTGATGGAATTGCACTGTGCTTGTTAGCTCTGTGGGCCTTGCAGCAGAAGCTTGGTCTTTCAGGCTTACATTTAAAGTGATATTTGGGCACCCAACTCCTAATTACCTGCCTCTTTCTCATTTACTTAGGCAACTCAATGCCTTTACAGATCTGGGCCAAATTCTGGATTTGGCTCTGTAGTTGCATGGTGCAGCTGTGTCATTTCCCCCAGGCAGCAGCAACTGCTGACATTTTGTTGCTTGAACTCTCTTCAAGCCTTCTCCCAGCCCTGGATCCTTGGATATGCCCCTGCCTGCTCCTTGCTCAGCTCTCTGTCCTCCCAAACACTCCTGCTTCTCCACAGCCTTCACTTCTACTGTACCACCACTCTTATCCTCCACTATCCCCAGCACCTAACATGTCTTCCCAAGATCAGGGATGGTAAGGATATATTAAATAACTATGTATAGGCAACCCTGGAAAGAAGATGTAGCATGAAGAATGTGACCATTCATTTGGTTTGCCTTTGTGAAAATAAGCTATGATGTTATCATAAATAACTCTTTGTGTGTGCATGTGCGCGTGTGTATGTGTGTATGTGTGTGTGTGCGTGCGTGCATTGGGAACTAAAATGAACTTATTTCTGAGACCTTTGGTATCTCTTTGGACCTCTGTATCTCTTTGGACCTTTGTATCTTTAAAAAAAAAACAAATTTCAGATTCCACCTTTATATTTTCTTTTACCAATGCTAAAAAAATGATCACAACATACGAAAAGGCCAACAGTCTCCAGGCAAAAAAACCCAACAGAGATAGTGAGAATTGAGTCTCATTTAAATCCCATTTTAAAATTACAAACAACTCTACTTTTATGTAAATATGTTTTTATTCTTCCTGATATATTCCAAACTATAGGACCACACTCTAACAAGTAATGTTTCAATGTATGCCTCTATTCAAAAGAGCAGAATGCTGCAGGCACATGCATCATTCAGGGAAATAGCCCCAATACCAAAATACAATTAAGATAGCAATGGAAAACTTGAGAGGGTCTCACATGGGATAGCTCGCTGTACACATGCCCTGCTTTTTATATACTCGTCCTCCAAATCCCCTAGTAGTTTCTGTTGTTGAAAACAGAACAGAAGGAAAAATGAACCTTTGGTCTGACCCTCTGTGACCATTCCTATGTCCTTATATTCTTTTGACCTGTCTGACATGTCTTATAGCTGCATTCAGTCAGGTGGACAAGGTAAAAGATGTATCATCTTGGAGAAACAAGCATAGTTAGCCACATAGTTGTCTTATAAAAATACATGAACAAAACAGTGTTGTTAATGGTGGGGGAGTGAGGTGGGAGAACTCATTATACATGGCAGCTTCCCAAGTATTGACCCTAGGGAGATGGTACTAGAGTTTGCAGTTGTCAATTGAGTCCACACTCCAGCAACCTCCTTCCTCTTGTGTGTCAGCGTCCCCACACTTAAAAAAGGTGGTGGAGGGCACTTGAACTAAAGCTCATTGAACAAGCGTTCGTTGAAGCATCCCCACCACCATTTGTAAGTGCAGGGATGCTGATACACAAGACACGGTGGCACTCTAATAAGAGCAACTCTCGGAACCACTCTAATTAAAGTGCTGCCTCCTCCCCATCTCCCCCTCTCCCAGGGCACATGTAAAAGTGCCGCAGATGTTTAAGACACAAAGACTTTGGTATTAGCATTGGCACTGTCGGTGGCCCTGCTTCCATGACAGAAAGTTGGCCGGAGTGAACAGACCTGTTCCACAGAGCTTCTAAGTGCCTGCAGTTGGTCAGGCAAATAATTTACTATTTTGGAAACGCAGCTGTGCTTCGGACTTGCATAGGTTCTTGGGCATCATGACATAAATCAAGGACCAGATTAGGTGAAACTAGGTGAAAAGGACAATGAAAGGCCACACCCAGGTGCACTCCTTTATGTTTGGAACCAAAAGGTATGTACAGGTGTTATATTTATGTCGACCCCAGCAAGGTTAGGTGGATCTAAATGCCCAGTTGTGCAGGCACTCACAGGGCTTAAGTTGCCCCAAAAAAACAATGCGCTCAATCTAAGTTTGTTCACTTCAGGATGTGAACTAACTCGAGATGGATACAGGGTCAGTCCGATCTAGTGAATGCCTGCACACATTCACAGCACAAACCTGGGGTCGGGAAAGCCCAGCCACTTACCATAGCCCCAGGGCTGCACTGTTCCTACCCTCCCAAAATGGAAGGGTGATTTTTAGCTCCCTGACTATCCCCACAGACTGGGCAACACCCTCCTATCTGCAGGCCAACCCCCCAGATCTACCAATGCCCCTCCCCAGGACCCGCCACCCTTCCCCACTGCACAAACCCAGCAGCCCCTCTCTCCACCCCAAATTACTTACCTTGGGCTATAAACTGCACCTGGATTAGATTTAGGTGGCTTAACGTATACCACCTAAACCTAAACCAAGTGCAAAAAACATTTATATGTAGCCAAGATTCTCCTTGTGCCATAACCTCGAGTGAAAATGTCTCAGCTCAGCCACTACCTCTTAATTCTTTTTCAGTCCAGGGTAGGAGTTTGACATTGCAAATGAAAGTAGCACTTTAAGGCCATTTACATTAAAGATTCTGCAACAAAGATTTAGAGTGGCATAGTTTACACTATAGGGAGAACTGGACGTTAGGTTGACTAGGAATTGATGTCGTGTTTGTATTTTTAGTATAAGCTGTATGAAGAAGTTGCTTGCCTCTATGCATGCCTGTGTGCGCACGTAAACACACTTCCATATATGACGGTGATACATGTCAGATATTTATGGTCAATACATTTTTGAAGCATCTCTGACAGTCTTGCCTGCCCTCTACTCATTATTCTTTCTTGCTTTAATATTCAGAATGTCTGAGCAGCTTCAAACAGCAGCTAGGTATTTGTTTTTTAATCAACCTGTCATGGCTGGTAAGGTAAAATGTATCCCTAAAATAGGTCTTCTCTCTCTCCTGTGATCCCAAATTATATCTGTTCAAAAAACAACCCACTTCTAACCCCATATCTGTTTTACAATGTATAGGTCATGTTTTTAGACTGGAACACCTTGCATTT
>NW_005841890.1:3205590-3220444 GCF_000455745.1 Alligator sinensis
TAGGGAAAGGGAAACAGTACTGCAGCCCCAGAAGAGATAGAGATCTCTCTTTTAGGACTGAGTGAATCTAAAATAACAGATTTTCTATAAGTACTTTTTTAAATCTCAGGTCACTTTGATTTGTTTACCTCTTACAGGCCTGTAATATATGAGACAGGAAGAACCTGGCTTTAGAGGCACAGCAATAAATAATAGTCCCAAAGGGTTTTAAAAAAATCAGAAATCTCTCCAAAATATTTGCAAAATTGTAACAGGTACATCAAGCACACGCTGCAATTTCCCTTTTTCCCACTTTTATTTATGCTTTGTGTCTGTGACAGGGCATCCTCATGAGTAAGTGCCATGGGTAGCGGGCACAGTAAAGGTTTTTCAGGCATTGCTCGTATGATATCTGCTTTGGGCTGTATCTATATGAGGCCATTTGCCCCCTCCATCCCCTCTCAAACTTATAGCATCTCCTTAGACATGAGAACCTCATGAGACAGCAGTTCGACTCCCGTGAAAAGAATCACAGCAAGACAAAAGAAGTGTACTAGAGACAGATTTTCAACTAGTTACCTCTTGAAACAATGTTGCTGCTGCATGGGACTTTTGGGATTGAAAGTTTTCCCTTCCAGGCATCTCTTCCCAATCAATTCTCTCTCTCTTTCTTCCTGAACTAGAAAAGTCCATCCACTCTATATCCTCCCCACAACGATGAGAAAGATGAATAGAGAACAAGCTGTTGGTAGTCTCCTTGCACACTTCTTTCAGTCTAACTTCAGCCTCCGCTATACAAACTTTCAAAACTTTGCAGTTAGCCTCTTGGGAAAAACAATATAGGTAAGTACATATCCATGAATCTGGAGATTAGAAATGGTCTTCATAAATTTCTGACACTTAAAAGCAGGCAAGGTAAATAATGCAATATATTTTATTAGACCAGTATAGCTTTTGGCACAGTAGTTGACTCTGAATTACACAGTGATGTGGGCAGCTAAACAGAGAGCAAGGCTGGAATTCATTTGCTCAGAGTCCAACGATGCTCCTTAGCCCTTCATATTTGTTGGCAATGCAGCAGGCAGTTCAATTTCTTTTGATTCACACCCGCAATTATGTGTTTCATTTTTGTTGCACATATCCCTATTTCCTCAGGAAGTGCACTAAGTCATTGTTCTCTCACATTCTCTAGTGAGTGGAGCCAGGCAGGGGTCATTAAGACAGACAGCTCTACAATTGGATCTGAACATACGTTTGTCACATAAAGATATAGCACTGGCCTTTGTTTATTATCCTTGACATTTGCTAGCATGAGAAATGGTCAGTTATGAGCTAAGCACTGCAGACAGTCTCTCTTGCTATTCAAGGTGATCGGCAGGACGTATAAAAAAGTCAAACTAAAAACTTCAGGGTTTAGGGGATGCTTTCAAGTTAAAACTCATATTTCTATTTGAAAATGTTTTGCCTCCTATTGGTAGTTTTGAAGTGATGTTATGGCCACGATGGTCCGGGAAGTATGTGAGAGAGAAGATTTTTTTATGGGTGATATCTTATTTCATCTGGGATAGAGTTAGGCTAAGTACAGACATTGAAAAAGCCTGAGGCAGATTCGTTCTAAGTTAGGCCATTTTCTGTAAGCGGCCTAGGTTAGATCGGTAGTGAACAGTATACTTGCTTGCCCTTTGGTGGGGATGCACACAGGCTGCGAACTAAGCAAGGTCTACAGATGAGGAGTGCTTCTGCATGCCTCCCAGGATGCCCCGTGAGCTCCCTGGGCTGTAGGAGACTGCCAAGTGCAGCCGAGCATCCAGGCCACCCCTGACTGGCTGCCAGGCATGGGGAATCATGCCCCCAACCCCCTGCTGCATCATTGTGGACCCTCCCCCGTGCCTGGCTCTGGGCTTCCAGAAGAGCCCCAGAGCAAATGCCATTCATCATGACTTGCATGTGACTCCGTGTCCCAACCTGCTCACATCCTGCCATGGCATCCCACTGTTGCACCGAAGCACAGAGAGCCAGGAGTTGAGGCATGTCCTGCTTGTCACCATGTGTGATTCTCACCAGAGGCTGCAAGACATCACATGTGCTGACCTAGACGTGATGCAACAGTGGGTTACCATGGCATATGCCTTCATGCTTCTGAACCAGCAGCTGACAGCCCCACGCAAGGCCATCTAATGCATCCTGTACCCACCAAGCATCCTAGACTGGGCCACTGACTTTCACATATCCACCCAGGATACCATGGATGCTGGGGTACTCCAGCAATACCTCCAGACAATTGAGAACTTGTTCTGGGCTCCTGCCACCGGCACCAGCTACTGGGAGTGCATCGCTTTGGGCACTTGGGACAACGAACAGCAGCTCCAGACCTTGTGCAAGTGCTGGGCCACCTTCATAGACACTGTCATCCAACTGGCCCCCCACATTGCTTGCGAGGATGTTTGCATGTGGCCACCCCTCACTCCAGATAAGCAGGTGACTATTGCTGTCATGAAGCTGGCCACCCCCAACAGTTACTCCTAGGTTGCCAAACAGTTTGACACGGGCAAGACCATGGCTGGAGAGGCCACCTGAGAGGTGTGCCTGTTCATCCAGGACATCATGGCCAATGGTTTACGTTAGACCCTGACAATGGGGTCAGGGTCTAACAGTTACATCTACCTCATCAACCCAAAGGAGGTGGTCACCAGCTTCTGCTGTGTGAGCTTCCTCAGCTGTGTGAGAGCCATGGATGGTACCCACATCAACATCCTTTGCTCACCACAAGCCACCCAGGCATTCAATTGCAAGGGCAACTTCTCCATCATCCTGCAGGGCACTGTTAGCCATCAGGGCTGCTTCACCCACCTCTTCGCCAGCTGGGCAGACACTGCCCACAATACCCACATCTTATGCAATTGCCTGCTCCCCAGGCTGATGGAGGATGAGTGCTATACTCCTGGGGTTCCCAATGTCATCAACCCTCTCCCACCCCACATCATCAGGGACCCAGCCTACCCCTTCATGCTCTGACTGATGAAGCCCTACTGGGGGCAGCTGACTGACAGAAGGAACACTACAACTACTGCCTGAGCAAGTGGCACACGATGGTCGAGTGTGCCTTTGGGTGCCTCAAGGTGCGCTGGTGGGCTCTCAGAACACACCTCAAATGTGGATGAGGAGAACCTGACACAAGTAATCATTGCTACATGTGTCCTCCACAACATCTGCAAGACCAGGGGGAGGTCTTCCATGAAGCCTGAGCAGAGGAGGCATAGTGCAAGGAGAGGGCAGGATGAAACTGTTCCTGTTTTTCATATAGAAAATCTGTTGAATGTTGCCTGTGTCTCAACTTGGTTCCTCTTCACAATTAACACAAACCAGCAAACCTTTGGATGGGATGGGGGAGGTTTGTGAAAGGGGTAAAAGAACCTGGTTAGGACGGGGAAAGGGGAAGAGGTTGGGGCCAGGGGGAATACCACAGGGGCTGAAATCAACAAACACAAAACCTTGGAGAAGAGGCACAGGATAGCGGGGTATAGATCCAGCACATTAATTCCCAGACTCAGGAGCGAAGTCTAAGGACTTCTCTGTGTAGGAGCTGGACAGATGGGTGATCCTGGACCCACTGTCTGTCTGAGGACTGTGGGGCAGGAGCAGAGGTGGTGGCGGGTGGCGACTGCAGGGCCAGAGTCATGCATTCCTGGCTCTCCCCCATGGCACCCTTAATCCCCTCTAACAACCCCTTCAGCCCCCACCTCTTGGACCTAATCTCACCCTTAGGGGACCTCCTGTGACCCTCAGCCATGCCTGGGGCTCATGTCATGCAGAAGGACCAAACCCAGGGACTGCTGATCCCTGCCAAGCCCATGCTGCTCTCCCACAGCAGGACCTGGGCCAGAAGGTGGATTGTGGGAAGGGGAAGAGCTCCCACCCTGGGCCTGCAGGTTGGCAGGTGGATGAGTTGGGGCCAACAGGCTTTGGTGTCAGATGCATTTCCAACAATAGCTTGGCCCAGTGGGCTGCACTTTTCCTTCTCCGCCCCCCCCCCCCGCTCTGAGCACTGCTGCACCCCTTTGGAACAGGCCTGGAACCACTCTGGGGACATAAGTACATGGGGCAACTGCCGGGGCTGCAGGGCTGTGATTCAGCTCTAAGAGGGGAATGGTGTCCTTGACACCCTTGGCACTGGGGCCCAGGCCACCTCTTCCTGTTCCCCTGACCCACTGGAGCAGGCCCCATCTAGTGCCTTTCTGCCACCCTGGACCATGGGTCACTGGCTCCCTTGGGCCATTCCTCCTGTCCCGGGTTCCCCACCAGGCATAGTGGGGAGTGTTTCTCCCAACCCAACATCCAGGGGTCCCTCCTGTGGATCCCTGTTCCTGTCACACCAGGAAAGAGTCGGTGAAGTGGGGCAGGGCAGGGCAGGACAGGACAGGGCAGGGCAGGGCAGGGCAGGGCATGGGGGGCTGGGGGGCAGCCTCTCCTACAACTGCCAGCCAAGAGGTCTCTCGATGGGAGGCAGTGCTGGCACTAGTCAGGGATGTCATAGGTGGATGCAAAGTAGTCCAGAACTCTGTCCATAAATCTGCCAGCTCTGCGGCTTGGTGCCTCAGCTGAACTCCAGGATGGGAGGGAGTGAGGTGAAGAGAAGAGGAGGGGGGTGACTGGTCTGCCCAGTGCTGAAAGACAGAAAACTCTCAAGTACTTAGCAGCCTGGGGTCCCACAATGTGAGCAGTGATGGTGGGGTGAATCACCATCCCTCAACACCCCTCCATCCCTGAACTTCCCCCTGCCAATCCCTTTGGGGCTTCTCAGTCACAATGGACTGAGAGGACTGCGGGGATGGCCTGCAGAGGCTGCAGGCCTTCCTCTTCCCCCTCCTTTCTCCCACACCCTCCCCCCATTGGCTCTTTGTTATCCCTGGGATTTGGGTCCCCATCATGGCTGCATAGAGTGGGGGTAAATTGTACCTTCCAGGCTGCAAGGCGTTTTTGTTCAGGGCATGACTTGTCAGCAGAAGTGTTGAAGGGCTGGCCACAGGTCATGCAAATTGTGCTTCCACAGCAGTCATTGCACTGGTTGGGGGTGGGGGGGATCCGCTCTGTGTGTCTGGCAGGGGGGGCTGCAAGGTGTTGGAGGAGTGGGTCCAGAATACCCTTGGCAACAGTGTGAATGGTATCCCAGAGCCTGTGCGCTCAGCTGAAGTCTATGAGATTGAGGACCTGGGGTAGGGGGAGGGCTCCTGTGATTTGGAGAGCATGAGCTTGGACTCCAGGTCCTGGGTCCCAATTTCTATTGCTTTCTCCTGCTACTGTGTGCCATGCTTCCTACTCTTGACCATGCCTGAGAAGATGCCAAGGAAGCTAAGGTTCAGATGCAGGTGATGATGTGGGGACCGGTACCAATGAGGGACTCCTTGTGGAGTGGGATCAGTAGCTGTCCTCTTGTCCTGTGGCCCCTGGGGACATGCTTCTGGCTACCCAATTGTCCCATGGTTTTGGGGCCTCCCTGTGTGCCTCCTCCAGTGAGGTCTCTGTCAATGACTCCTCCAACTCCCGCCCCTCCCCACCCCCATGGTGCTGTAGGTGTGTGGGGTTTTGATGGCCCTGTTCTTAGTGAGGAAGCAGGACAGCTACTCATAGAAGGACATGGTCTGTCTCCATACTTATACTGCATGTGCATCCATTTGGTCTTGGTGTGGCACTGCTCCTAGTCCCTTTTGTGACCCTGTGGGCACATCTATTGGACAATGTGCTGAAAACAGTCCTGTTGCAGTGCCCTTTCTGGAGCTGCTGCTGACTCTCCCCCTTACCCCAGATTGCAATGAGATCCCTCATCTCCCCATACTTCCAGGTGTTTAACTGGGGTTGGGTCATGGAGGAGAATGAGACGGGGTCATTCATGGTCTACAGTGGTGGCCATGGGGTCTAGCTGTGAAGGTGGATGGAAGAATGGAAGGAAGGCTGGAAGGAGGAAAAGAAATGGGAAGGTGTGGGTCTCACTTCCCCTGGGTGTGGCCCCTGCTCCACTGGTCAGGCCACCCCCACAACCTTAAACTTTCAAGGGGATTCCAGTAGACACCTCATGATTCTGGAAATGCCCTATGCCCCAGGCTGAAAATTTCTAGTGTCTTCTACCTGCAACATGTGTAGCAAAACCCCCAGTTTTTCTTTTCTTTTTTCTTTTAAAATGCATTCCCTCCCCTTCCTCAACTATTTCTGACTTTTTCTTTCCCTCTCTATTCCCTATAGGTAAGTACAAGTTAGCTAATACATAAAATAAGCTTCAGCATTTTATTTTGGTAGCAAGTTGTATTTGTTTTGTTTTTTCTCCTTCTTTATATTGTATAATTATTATGTTTATATTCATTTTTACTGTTTTATATTACTGTTTTACTGTAATAAAACAGTACTATATGATTTAGGCCTATATATGTAAGTTAGCATAAGTCATGTTAAGTTTCCATTTTGTTTGTCAAGTCAACATCCTGTCCCCAGGCCTGGTTGTGTAACTCATAACTCACACCTACCCCTGCTATGCAATTTGGTTCCTGAATAAATGGGGATGAATGAGGGTGCTTGAGAGACAGTGGCAGTAGGTCTGGAAATAGCTCCCTCTGAATGACAGAACCATCAACACCAATACCTGGACCAAAGACCCAGCCCTTGGAACCACCCTCAGCATTCAAGAAACAAAAGATGAGGCAACGCACCATTGTGCCAGGTTGCACATGCTGAGTAAGAACACCTGGAGCCCTCTGGGACAGGACTGACATTGCCTGGACAGGCCCTCCCCATAGGACATCAGAGGTAGTCTGTCCCATAAAAAGAGGTAGTGAAGACTGACTCCTTGGGACGCCCTCTCCATCTGGACCAGCACCATGCCACACCACCTATCCACCCAGAGGCCCGGCCAGCGACCCCCACTCTGGACAACACCTACTGGACAAAAACCCCTTTCCAGCCTGGATAGGTAGATATCACCCCCCACCTTCTCTTCAACCAAGGACTTGGACTCTGCTTCTCTTCCCCACCTGGACTCCAGCCCTTCCACTGAGTCTCTTTCTCCTGCTGCCATTGTGTGTGTGTGTGCGCGCGCGTGTGCGCATGTGTGTGTGAACCAATAACTTCATGGGGCTGTGTAGAGTATTATCTGTTTAATAAACTTGTTATTTGGACCCCTGAGTTGGGTTTTGCTTTACTACAGTTCAGCCCTTCTCAAATCTCTGCTCCTCGCTCCTCTAACTTCTGTCTCATTTCTCCCTCTCCTGCTTCTGGCTCACTGCCACCTCCAACACAGGGTTTCTGTCTCTCTCTCTTTCCTGGCTGTCTCCTCCTTGCCACCAGGCTTCTCCTTTTTTTCCCTCCCATTCACCAGTGACCTCAAGTAACCCTGGGGCACTTGATCTTAAATGGAATTAAAAATGGGGAAGCCACAGTTGGGTTGATCTTAAGTAAACCCAAGCCTCAGTTCCTCAGCCAGCTTCTCTCTAGTCCACCAGTTCTAATTCTGGTTCTAGAAACTTTCACTCCCTACATTTTAACACTTTTCACTCCCTACACTTTAACTCTCTCTCTCTCTCTCACCTGAACCTTCCCCCAAGTATCTCAGGTACCCCAAGCACACACATACATACCGTACCATCCACATTAGGAACTTACTTATGTGTAGGTGGCTTACATGTGTGTGAACTGGTGAGTGTGTGCGCGTGTGTGTGTGTTTGTATATATCATTGTGTGCATGATATACGAATTAGTGATCTGTGTAAAAGTACCGAGTGTGCGGGTATTGACAATTGAATTTTGGCTAATTTTTATTGTGTATGTACTTGAATTGGTGATAGGTATGCATGTGCCTAGGCTGGTTTAGATGTGTATGTGCCTGAGCTGGTAGTGTGTGTGTGTATGTGTGTGCATGCACCTAATTGATTTGTGTGTTTGTATATGTGCAATTGTGTCATACCCTCCTGTCTAACAGTGCAATATTGAGATCCTGAGAGTTGGCATGACCCCACAGGGCAACACATGGAGGTAGCTGGCCATATCTCACTTAGTCCTGCAGTTTCCAGGGGCATCAGTGTCAGGTCCATGTGTACATTGTGGGGTGCTCTGATGGGGTGCCTAGTCCAGGGACTTATGTAGGCGACACAGATGCCTCACTTTTCCCCTGCCCCTGCTACCTGCCTGTGGCTGACAGATGGCCAGAGGAAGGAGGCAGGGCTTTGCTACCTCGGTTGTTGGAGAGCTTGGAGCAACCAAGTGTGACCTGAGCATGAGCACACCTCCCACTAAGGGAGGCATGTCACAAAGGAGGATGGGATGCCAGAGGATACTGACCTAACTTGAACAGAGGAACTGGTACTGAATTTCCATTTACTGGTCTAAGCTAGATCGATTAGATTTGGGTGCATATTGATTCAGGTCTATCTATTTTAGACCAGTCTGTGCGCACCAAACTTCTGTTCCATTATGGGTATAGATCGATTTCCAATCACTTACCCCAGAAAAGTGTAATATCTGTATCTGGCCTTAGGCGAGCTGTCAGGTACCCCTACTGTGATACCTGAAATCTTGTCTAAGTCTATTGCAACCATGCAGTTCATCCAATAAAGGATATTGCCTACTGAGGTCCTTTGCAACACTCCAAGCCACTACTGGGAAGAGATTAGAGAAAAAGGAATCTAGCTCTCTATTTTCCAGTGTTTACCCTGTGGATTTGATGGCGGTTTTGGACCTGAAAGCACAACCTAAGAACACTGAATAGTACTTACATGAGTAATCTAACTGAGCTCACTGTAAATATTTGCAAAATACTATGAAATACCAGAAAAGGGTTGCAGAATCAGATCTGTTTTATCTGTTGCTTGCATGGTTCTTTCACATGCTAATAACAAGGGGAGAGAAAGGTACTTTAAAAATAGGACAAATTGTAAAATCATCGAAGTTAGAGCAGCGCCTAGGAGATTAAGGGGTCATGCATGTTTGCCCCTGTGCTATGCCTGTCAGTTCCTAAAGCTCTAAATGGAATCACTTCTAGCCATCCCTTGTTTTATCATGGATAATCTCACAGGGTAATACCCAGAAGCATCGCTTGGCTATGCTGCACTTTTTGGTGATAGTGACAACATGAGGTGTGTTGTGCTATGATGTTTTGATGAAAGATTACTAAATCATATTACAGCACCCTGACAAGAACTAAAAATTATGACAATCTGGCCCCTGTTAAATTTGTTTTCCTGCAGAAAACTCCAATGAGAATAATGTTAGCAGCCAAATCGGTGTAAAAGTTCACAATCATACAAAGGCTGTATGGTCCTTTCAAACACTTGTTCCAGTCCCTTGCCTCTTTCCTCTCCCCCCCCACCCCCTTTTTCTTTTTTCTTAAATAATTTTACTTTCCTTCTTGGTTGTTGAGAAATCAAAGCCAGTGAACTAAGAAAACCAGATGTCTTTTTTAACTATCCAATTTATGCACAAAAGCAGAGGAAGAATTTCCTTGTGATCAGGCATCAGTACTGAGTAGGTTTTCTTGCCTTCTTCAGCAGAACTTCCAGCCTGAAAAGCAGGTACATTTTTTATAATTAATTTTGTTCAAACTTGGCATCTGACACAATGTTGCTCTTCAAGAGGTTCAGAATGACAAGCAAGTTTACTGTTAAGGATTAATCATGTTCTCTTGCTGTTCCCACTCTCCGTCTGCTCTTCGCCTTTAGAGGTATAGACAACACAGTAACTTCATTTTTACATTATGAAGTCGTTCCTTTTAAATGTTCCCTTTCTGTTCAGTTTCCTCTTTGTCACGTTATGTATTCACAACATGCAATAATGTATAACTGTACTGTCTGAGTGTCTTGTTGATATGGCATATACATCTGCTTTAATAACGATGTTTGCATCAGATCAATACGTGGCATCCACTTACTCTAAGTTGTTTCCCCTTCCCTTTCAGATTTCCTTAATTGTAAATGTGCCTATCCTGACCCTTCTTTCAATCCCGTCGCTGCTGAAATGCGTAGTCCTGCCTTAGTGTCTTTACCATGACAACTACAGCTATTTCTTGCCCAATCGTTACAAGGCCGCACTCTAATCAAAAGGAAGTTCTGCATACTGGAACAGGACATTTTATTGCTCCAAGAAGTGGGACCTCATTACCTGGTGATGGATGCTTCCATCTAGCTATTTGATCTTTAATTTTGTATTACATAAAACTTAGCATGCTTCAATTCATTTTTGACTGTATATTAGCCACCTTGTTCTGTAACTGGTGACTTTTGTATCATCATCCCCACTGTGATCCTCCATAGAGGTTAGAAATACTGCATTATCTACCTTAAAACACCCTTCTCACGAACACCCAGAGAAAACACCTTTCAGTACACTTTGTCATCTCCTCTTATCTGATTTTATGCTTCATTATCTGTAAAGCTTACGGTCATGCTTTGTGGCACTATATTTTATGAGTTCATCATCACGTCCAGTGTGCACCCATCCAGAAAATGAAATCAATGTTTTCTCATCGTTCTCTTATCCCTCCTGCTAGAATTCCAAATGGAAGAAAAAGTGGGAATACCTTGATCATGCACATTTCTATGTCTTTGGCTTAACAAATCACAGGATCTGTAGGGAGTTTGACCAGATGAGGACCAGGAGCTCCTTCAAAACAAAAAAACCAAAAGAGTTGGCATTTACACTTGCAAAGATAACTATCAAACCATCAGAAAGGAAACCCAGTGCAGTTCGAGCTTCCTAAAACTGACAGCCCCAGATGCTCAGAATGAAATTTCAAGCCACAACCGAACAGAAATGAACAGAACATCTATCAAGATTGCAGCAAGCCTCATCAGGGATCTCTTGCTTTTACACCCAGAAATCTTACAAAGGAAAGGAGTGCTTTATTGCTTATCTACCAAGCCAATGACTAGTGTTTAATAAGAAACAGAGGAGCAGAGAGGTAAAGCCAGTCCTGTCCTACTTCCAGAACTAACAAAGAAGGGCCCTGCTTCTCCCTGCTGTTTGGCCGGGGTAAGAGGCTGATGTGCAAGATACAGGGAACAAGAGCCCATTGTTTCCTGGGTGCTTCATTAGTTACATGTAATTAAGTGGGCACCCAGGGAGTGATGACACAAATTATTGCAGAATCTTCAGGACCGCTACGCATGACAACGCAGTCATTCCTTGTACCATTGCAACGTCTATTAGAAGTGACAGTACTGTGCAAATCCCTGTGTGACAGTAGCCTGTTCCACCAAGAGATCACCGAGTTATCTGACTTAGACTCCTATTGTTTTTCACACTAATCACGGCAAAAATCGTCAGCACCACTGAACTTATCAAACTTTTTTTCAAACATATGAACAACATGCAAACACACCCACTCCCACATGCCACATACAAAATAATGAACATTTAATATTTGTATTCTTTCACTTGGGCATGTGGGGAATAGCAGTACACAGCCCGCACTGCTATTAATGGGAGTTGCCTGCATTAACCCCCAGCCATGCGTCAGGAAAATAAAAATGTATGCATCTGTGGTGCTGGAACTTGGTAAGAATGCAAAAACGTGTTTTACTGTGCATCAGCAAAATCCAGATGTCAAGGGGGTTAATTCAACTCAATACTAGGATGAAACGTATAAAAGTAAACACATTTTATTGTTAATTATTTACAAATGTTTAAATAAGCAAAGTAAATGGATATAACATTTTGCTTTTAATAAACTAAATACTGGGCACTGCACACCAACAATAATTAGACAATTTAGTTCTAAATTAAATAAATGAAGTAAAAAGAATGGTGCAGATTACATTAACTATGGAAAGCATGAAGGAACTTTATTTCTGACTAAAGGAATAGAAAACGGTGGAATTAAAAATGGGGAACCAACAGTTATACAGTGCCTATTAGCCATTACAACAGACCTGCATATTTAGTTATTGCCTTATGATTAACTAAACCTTTCAGTGGTAATAGGCATTGCATTCGGAACTGAAGGATGATATTTTATGGATTGCTGGAGGCTTTTCATTTCTTTATAGCACATTTAAATATAGTCAGCCTTTTAGCCATTTTAACCTTGTTTAGCATAAATGGTTGAACTTGAAATGCATTGTTTTATATGATCCGTGGAAAATATCATTAGGAATTGCTGTAGTGGATATTCTATTTTCTCATGAACATATAATAAATTTAATTATTAATGCCCATATGCCATTTATGGCCTATTGTTTTTGAGCCTTCTATGTCTTTTCACCTCAGAAAGCCAGATTGTTAAAAGAGCCACAGCACAGAATACTGGATAAAGGCAAAGGCACTCACTTTTGCCACCAGTCCCTTTATTAATTCAGTATGTCTGAGTTTCTTTGTGCTGGTGATTATACAAATGTCCAAGGTCAAGTGGAATAGTGAACCAAGGTAATCATTTTTTTAACGGTTATCTGATTATTTAATGCAGATCTGCAGAGAGGTCAGATATCTTTTTTTCTGTAATTAGAGAGGCTAACACCTTTACTGGTTATTAATGTTGACAAATGCTCCCTAAACAATTCATCTGTGGGTTTTTTTTAATATTTTAAAAACTGCCCGCTGCAAGAAGCATCGTGCTTGTTTTGGTGAACCAAAGAGAGCAAAGGCAGTAAGTGACTGGTGTAGAGTCAGGAAGGACTTCTTATCCCCCGAGACCGGACCTGCACACAAATGGACAGGTTCAGCTGTCCTTTTTTTCTTTTCTTCCTGTTTGTCTTGCTCTGAAGCATCAGCTCTTGGCCATTTTATCAGGCAAGGTACAGACATGAGGACAGAGACTGAGACACCAACCACAGATCCCGGTCCTTATACTCCCTGTACAAGTTACATTAGCCTTACAGGTATAACAGTAACAGAAAAGGTAGAAAGGAGTGGAAGAGTCGCCCCCCACTTTTTGGAGGAAGGCTGATTTTATCTTTCACAGCACAAATGGCACGGCCAGCCAGTTCTTTCCTAACCAATAGCTGTATTGATACCACTTCAGGGCATAACATGAATAAACTGCCCATTTCCCAGCCCCGTAGATTGACAGCCCTTGAATGCCATCACAAAAGCAGAAAGTGCCTCGCTAGCATGGCTGTTGTGTGATCTAACGGGAAATTTGAAGCCTCTGGCTAGGTACAGGCATTGAAAACGCCCAAGAAAGAATCAATCTAAGTTTTGCAGCTTTCTGTAAGCGGTGTATTTTAGATCAGTAGCGAACAGACCGCACATTCGCCCTTTGGTCAGGGGCGCAAATCTTGGACTGGGTTCTGCCCTTTTTAAACCAGTCTATATCTTCTGAACTCCTGTTCTGTTATGGCTACAGACGAATTTCTGATCACTGACACGGGTAAAAGTGTAATGTCTGTACCCAGTCTATAAGCCTAGGAACAAAGAAACTAGGAAGTTTTAACACCCGCATTTAGAACACAACTTGGTGGGGAGAAGGGGTGAGATGTGGGTGGGTCCTGAAGCCTTTTGAAAGCCTGCTTTCAAAATAAATCCAGGCCATGCAGAACATTTGGCACTCCCCAGTGCTGAATATGGTGGGAGGATTTGAGTTTTTAGAATCTGTCACGGGCATAACCAGTGCTGAAGGCAGGGAAGAGATGTAATTTATAGACTAACTAAGAGATATACAGAGCACAAGCTTTTGTGAACTCGAGCTCTGAAGCCTTTTGAAAGCCTGCTTTCAAAATAAATCCAGGCCATGCAGAACATTTGGCACTCCCCAGTGCTGAATATGGTGGGAGGATTTGAGTTTTTAGAATCTGTCACGGGCATAACCAGTGCTGAAGGCAGGGAAGAGATGTAATTTATAGACTAACTAAGAGATATACAGAGCACAAGCTTTTGTGAACTCGAGCTCGGTTCAGAGAGAGGAAGGCGGGGGGGGGCAGTGCTAAGAGGCAAGCAAGCAAAAAAAAACAAAAAACCCATAGGAACAAAGGGGTTACAAAAGCTAATCCAGGTAATGGGTAACCAAAGCTGTCACAGCAAGCGAGCCTAAGGATATGGTTTTAATACAGAATATTTGAACATCCCAAAGACTCACATGCCTGGTGAGTGTGAATAGGTTGGCTACAGCAAGCAGGAATAGAAGAAAAACCCATGTGTTTTTCTATTCTATACTGATTCTTGTCAAGTGTTCATCACCACAGTGTCTAACCGACAGCCTTCCAGTAGTGCATTAAGTGACAGCCAACATCTGTTGCATGTGCTTTGCTGTCCCATCCGCTCCCAAAGAGGGAAGTGAATGTCGTGGAACATCTTGTTTTTCATTTTGTTAATTAGTTCTAGACTTTTTTAACAACGCCCACAATGTACCCAATTTAAAATATGTATATACATATATACACACGCACACATGCACGCACACACACACATGCATGTACATGTTTATGCTAAAGACATGCGCCTTGCATTCAGAGCAGAAGGTGGTGAGGTTTGTGATGGTGTTGACGTTCGGGGGGAGTTCTTTCTATTGTCTTGGATCAAGCCACAAGACAGGTCTTTCTATCATAGGAGACATATTTACCCTTACTACGGACAATTCCACTAAACACAAAGGAAAAAAAGTGGGTGACCAGAGCTGACTATATTCACATCACCTGGAAAAGACCATTTTAAAGCATTTCTTTAGGCTGCAATGTCTTTCTACTTTGACCTCCGTGCCCATTATTCAATGCCCATGTCTTTTTTTAGTTCATTTTTAGTATAAAAGAAAGTTATATACATTCTATCAAGTATCCCATCACAAGCCAATGAAACCACAAAATAGATAGGGAGTTTAACTCATTCCAGATCAAAATACACACACACACACACACACCCCTCTAGGAAAGTTGTGCACATAGAAAGAAGACATGCATTCGCTCTTTCC
>NW_005841890.1:3220475-3228330 GCF_000455745.1 Alligator sinensis
TTTCCCTATTATCTTTGTTCCTTATAACTTAGGTTAACACCCCTTTGGAAAGGAAACCTCACAAAAGTATAAAACCTGGAGAGGGAGGAAAAACGTTTGCTGAGCTTTTGCATAAACATGTAACGAGGGAAGGCTCTGTCCTAGGAAGGATTCATGGCTGTAAATAACACTGGCGTTGTTTTCAAAACATTTTATTTTCTCTCTCACTTTGCTCATCTGGGCTGCTGTCCTCCGCAAATAAAGGCTATGGCTCAACTCATTCCATCCAAATAGAGCGAAAACCACATTGGCTTTCACAAAAATAATTTAAACTGGTTTGGAAAAAAAAAAAAAAAAAAAGGAAATAAAATCCTTGCAAATAAGGGATAAAAACATGTTCCAGTTTTTAGTTAATGCAAAAGTTTTAAAATTGTGTGTGTGTGTGTGTGTGACCTATCCATTTCCACATAAATACTGTACAATCAGCATTTTTGGAGGAAAAAACATACACCTGTCTAGAGACTTCCTTATTAAAAGCAAAGCGATAGCTTATGACATAGCTTTGCACTTATTTTCCAAACAAAGCAATTAAAAGGCACAGCCAGATTAATTTGTTTCATCACCGCCTAGTTTGTAATTCAGGTGTTGATATGCTGCAGACAATGTACTATTTTTGAACAGCTGTAAAATTTGCTTTCAGTGCCATTAGGACTCAGAGAAAAAGGCGCTTTCAATTTTTCATTTTAAGAAAAGAATTTTTAAGACCAACCAAGCTAAAGACTTCTGAAGATGCCATTAAAATATTAAGGGAAAGACTCATACATCACTTACTGAACGGACTATGTAACAGCATGACACTTAAACTGGAGATCCAGTTTTCAGCTCTCATTCACAGGAGCCGTCACGTGCAAATGCTGCAAGGTAGCTCAAGATCTAATATTTAGTCAAGTGGGAAAAACCAACAAAATGCTTTATCAAATACTGGATAAAAATCGGACCATAACAAATGGTTGTTAGCTTGAGTTTAAAATGCCTCTAGGCAACGTAAAAAAGGAGGGCTGGAAGTGATCTCTGGATGAGGTAGGATCATCCCTCTGCAAAGCATCCCAAACAAATCCTTGTCTAACTTATTACTAAAACTACACAACGAACCCCGTCGTGGAACTACAAGGCACAGCACCCTAACCTGTCCCAGGGAAAGCTGGGGGACAACAGCGGTCAGTGTCCTGCTGCTGGAAGGACTGTTAAAATACACTCAAGAGATCCAAGGAAGAGCGCCACATCCCCCGTGCAAAGGGGGAACTCAGTATTTCTAACTAAGGGCTCTTGTCAGACCAGGAACTGAAAGAAAAGTGCACATTTTTGTTCACAATACTACGCACTAATCCTCTGTGTGCTCATTTGACAACGTGGCTAAAGAAAAAGACTTTTCATTTTTTTTGGTGTAATTATAGTAAACTTTTGTTGGTTCTAGATATATGTATTTGCATACGTCTAAATGCAGATGCAGAAACAAACAGCAAGCCCAGCATTTGGATATCTCTGATTAATAACCTACATGGCAGAATCAAAAAAGAATTACATTAAAGGAAATAAAGACAGTGTGTTTCCTTTAATTTTTAATGTCCTGGTTTGGCTGGCTTGTTTCCTAACTGCAATATCATCTCCACTTATTCTTTCTATTTTGCAAGGAGGAAAAAAAAATCCCTATATTTAGTAAGTTGTGTATGTGTGTGTTCATTTCATTATAATCAATGACATATTAGGTCACATGAGAGAAATCTATAATGAACCATTCTCAAGTGATTTAAAATGTTCCTGTACAACATACATTACAAATTGAAAATTAATGAGGAAACTTGTTTAAAAATTGGCTCCAGTTACCCAGGGGTTTAAGAGGAAAACAACATTTTAGAAGTGCATGCAAAACTCATTTTGATATGCAATAGTCCTTTAGTGATAAATAAGTTATATTGTTTCTCAAAAAGATTCCTACTGAATTAATTTTTCAATGTTTTTTTGTCATTATTAATACTATTACAGCATTTCAGCAGACCCTCTTGTATAGTGATACATACTGAAATTATACTTCCTCCAGGCAAAATTCATCTTCCAATTGTATTATTTAAGGTAAATGACCCAGGACTGGGTACAGATATTGCTCATGAATGATCATGTAAACTCAAATTGTATATTTTAGCAGGGAGACTTGAGTTTGACTTTCTAAATCTCTAAACACATACACAGATATAAATCTCTAAACAGAAGCACACACACACACGTCACAATTTTGGAACAGTAAAAGGAATTACCAAATTAAACACAAAAGGAGAATATGTTACTATTGCCATTTTGGCAATCTAATCCTCCTGTCCAGACAAATAATTAAAGAACTGAGGCAAGGAGTCATTTTTACTAACTTCTTGGGCTAGGGACAGCAGTTATGCATACACCAGTTTAAGTGATCAGAATGTGGTTTAAACCCGTAAGATAACAGAAGCTCAGCGCAGATAAACCAGTTTCAAAATGGCTGAAACGGGTTCAAGATAAACATGGCTGAATGGATCAGACTTGACTGATTTGGGTCAAACCAGTTTATGAAACTTGTGTCCCAGACCCCTTCCTGGTTCAAGTTAAATCACAGTCCCCCAGCATCCCAGCATGCTTTGCAGCCTTGGGATGTGCTGTCTGCTCCAGCAGAGAAAGGTTGGGGGGAAGAGAGACAGGAAATGTCCCTGCCCCAGGCAAGCCCTGGCTGGGGTCTGGGGCCAGGGAGAGGGGGTTAAACCTCCCTTCCCCTGAGCACAGAGATGTCCTGCCCTGCTAAATTTATACTGGCTGTGGCTGTGGACTACAAATCCCAGAGGCACTTGAAAGCAGGAAGAGGAAGTGATGAATGACCTTGCAGAATCCTGCAGGGACTTCTGTAATGATGGACTGCAAATCCCAGAGACCTAGGGGCAGCAGGAAGATGAACTGCTACAGAGACAAGCTCTATCACCCCCTGGCTCCTGGCTCAAGCCACTGTAGGGATGTGGCTGCATTTCCTGAATCATAGGTAAATGTGTGTCCAGTTGTTTCTCAGTTTAATCTTCACAGCTTAGACTAACCTGCAAAGACTGAATCGATTCAGCCTTGTGCTTTTTGACTGTCTGTAGTTAGCCTTGGGGCTTGGGAACAGGCTGTAATATGATTTGTCATTTTGGGAGAAAGAACGGTCTTGGGGTTAAAACAGCAGACTGGGACTCAAAAAATCAGATTCAGTTATTTAGGCAAATTATTTAGGCCTTGATTCAGAAAAAGCATGTGCGTAAGTCCCATTTAATGAACAGTGGTTCTAAATACAGCTTTTAGGATTATCAGGGAGCACTTTCTATTCTGAGTGGCTGCTAGTTTATTTTCTCACAAACCTCCTATTTTGGCCTGATGGATAACTGCAGTTTCCACAAGTGTTTGCTTCTTCTAAGCGTGTGCAATTATGCTTTGCGTATTTTACATTTAAATTCTTTCAACATTTGGAAATCTCTACTTCCTTAAGGCTAGCATGCCATACACTAAGCAGTCCCTTATACCAAGTGTAGCCTGAATTATATCAGGTGAGTTACTGGTAAAGTCCTATTCTGTGCAGACATTGCGATTTGGCCTTTATTCAATCTCTCTCTCTCTCTCCCCGACCCCTCAGATTTTGTCTAGACTGCAACCAACAATGAGAAATGCATACTGCACATATGTTTCCCCACATTAGAAAAGTATGGTAAAATAAACTGCAATGTCTATATGTCTTCAAAATTTATATTAAAAAGTTCAAGGACATTGTAATGGGAGTCTCGTGACACTTTTTTTTCCCCTCTTCAATAGATAGTGGCTAGAGTCCTGGTAATATATTGTTGGGCATGGGCTGGAAAAGTTCTTTTAGCTAGACTAAACTCTAATTTTGAAGCAAGGTATTTTTTTTTTTTTTTTAATGATAATCTAATGAAGTTGTTATAATCAAGCTCATTGTATCTGCGTGTCAGAGGGAAAAATTAGGAGTGTGTTTGGGACTGAGCATCTATATTTAAAGAAGTGTTGAGAAGTTTTCCAGTGACAAGAATTGCTGATAAATGGTAGTTAGAAGAGAAGAAGTGCTTATTCATTGAACAAAGTGGTGTGTAATTTATTTTACTTCATTAAATGCTGAATTCTTCAAACACTACTAGAAATTAGAATACTTTGAACCTAATTATTATAAGTATGTTTAATCATAGCTTTGAAGTTACTTTCAATATAGTACCCTATTACACATTAAATTATCTGTCTGTGCCATTCATCTATAACTACGCCATTCTAGGGCATGAGAACTGGAAAATGCATGTGTAAAATACTGAAAGAAAAGTTAAAGGTTATTTTGCTTTGGTTTTTCAGGACTTTTCTCATATTCCTTTATTCCAGGGTTTGTCAGACTTTTCATACCCTGCGTACACCTTTTCTCTGAATCAAAAGTGATGGTACACTTCACTCATCAGTCCACAGGCTGGATGGAGTCCATGAGCCTGATCCAGCAGCATAGGGCCAGCCCAGCCAGGACTCACATCCCAGTGCATGGGGCCCATCTGGTTGGGACTAGGGCCCCAGAACATCGTGCCGGCCTGGCTGGCTCGGCCCGGAGGCCCAATCCATGAGAAACTGGTGCACCTGGGACCCGATTCAACTACCCAGAGCTGGCATGGCCAGGGCCCCGATCTATCCACATGGAGCCGGCATGGCCAGGGGCACATCCAGACTGTTTTTGCAGCACACATTGCTGCTGTAGCACAGCCTTAGTATTACTCATAGACCAGTCCCAGGCAAAAATTAACTAAAGTTTAACACAAAAATACTGGCATCAAAAGAAACAATAAATATGGTTAGCAAATCCAGTGGAAATAAAAAAAAAAAACATCTGAAACAAGGAAGTAAAATAACAAGTAGCAGGCAAAAAAAAGACGAAGACAAAACAGAAACCAATTTGATAAATTAGCCACCTACACAATAACCTTTTATTAAGTTTCTAATAAGGAGTTTTAAGTTAGCTTATCTGGGAGACAGGCCAGGGTTTTTGTGGGTGATCTTTTTTATTGGGCTACCTACATGGTTTCAAATGCAGGCTATTTTTCTTCAGGTCACATTTTCAGGTCATATTCAAATATACTTCGCAATATTTTTTTAACTGTTTCAGAGTGAATATTGCTGTAGTGATCCAACTCCAGATGGGGAGTTAGGAATACCTGGATTCTAATTTTGCATCTGGCAGTGACTTCATTTGTGGTTTTGGACAGATTACTGATAATGATAATGGCACGTTACAATATAATCATTCTCAAAATATGAACTGAACATTGGTGAATCTAGTACAAAGGGCACCCTTGCCAACTTCCCTGTATTCCCTCTTACATTCCTGATGGTTAAGCTTAAAACATGTATGACATGCTCAGTTCTAGTAATTGGACCAATTACTTTTAACAAGTAAGTAAAATTTTCTTATGGTAAACACTTTATTTTATTTTATCATCACCTCATTGATGTTTTAAGGATATTACAGAAGGGCCAAAAAATAAATAAAATAAATTATTGCATGGCATTTTATACTTGTGCCGGCATACATTCAAATCAATAGTTTGTTTGTTTTTCCCCATAGCATGAGTTCCTGCCCTTTAATCCTCTATATTTTCCCCATAGATTTATTCTACAAACTCCTGCTGATACATCCTCACACCTTTTCTACTCCCTATCCACACCAAGCAGATCATCTGAGTGATTCTGTATCAGCGTGCCTCTCCCCGCCAGATCAGGGTGGATGGATGTTTCTACAGCCCGACAAAAGCACATGTAAATGATAGTCAGAAGAGATGGTTGAATAAGTGGTGCAAAATGCTCAACTTCTTCATACTAGGTTACAGCCATGTTCTATTCTAGTATGAATATGATTGAGATTAGGCCCCGCTTTCTGATTTCTGTACTACAGTACTTCACTGGGCAGAGCTCCCCTGGCAGAAGTAGTTTAATAGAAGACCTGTTCTTTTTTTTTTTCTTTTCACCTTCTCCTTCCCAAAAACAGATTCCCTACTCCCACCCTCCAGAGGCAACTGTCTGATTTCCACTTTTTTTTTTTTCTTTTCTTTCATCAGAAACTGGAAATTCTTCTGTTTGGGCCCAAAGTTCCAGTTTTCAAGTTTTTGATGAAAAGCTGGAATGTTCCAAAGGCCAACTCTATTCAGTGGTTAATTTTTTCAGTCTATTTATTTATTTCTTTAAGTATTAAGATCATGTGAAATGGACATTCCCAGGTTGGATTGTGTCATGGTAGCTTATGGAAACTAACTAGCTCAGGAGTATAGCTACAGTAGCACGGGCTGCCCCTCCTCCAAGTATACAGCCAGGGCCCTGGCCGAGTTCAGGATCTTAAACCTAGGACTGTCATAGCTCTCTGAGTTTAAAACTAGCCTGGTTATCTCCAGGCGTGCTGCAGTCACACCTTTGGACAGCCATGTACATATATTCATTACTTTAACCTTGAAAATAAAATATGTCAAATGTGTTCCAAAACACGGTTTACGTTTTTTTGTTCAATAAACTGTATTTTCAATATAGAATCTCTCAACTCAAACCAAACCAAACAAAAAACCCACGAACAACCTGCCAAATAGCAGGTATGTCACTAAACACAAAATGGAAATTCACTTTTTCCAGGTTACATTTCAATGAGGAAAAAAATACCATTTGTGTTCCGCCTTTGACTAATATATCATAAGACTAAAGTATCAAGGATGATAAAAATAACAGCTATGTAAAGTAAGGAATGTTTTTAAAAATGGAATGATTACAAGAAGAAACCATGTTCCCATATTTCTTTCTTTTGGAAGATTTGCATACTCTCAATTACAAAACCTTTTTTCCTCCTCATTCAAATATTCATTATTCAAAGTTTACAAATCATTAGTTTATGAGGTGCTACAAATCAACAGCTTTACTTCCCAATCTTCCCTAACAATTTATTTGAAAGGTGTAATAAAATGTAACTGGGTAACATCTCTAGTGCAAACATCAAACACAAATTGCTAAATAAAAACTCAGCTGAAGCCTATTTGTTGTGGATCATATAATTGAAAATATAGTTTTTATTAAGGTTCTTTTCTTTAAGCATCTAATATCCACACCACTAAGCTTAACAATGTTTAAAATATGAATGTACTGGTTTTATTGCTTACATTCCCTGTGTCTTTGAAGGAAGTAATATACACATAAAATATTTTGCATTATATGTATCTGTATTATGTGGATCTCTGATTTATGCTATTTATTTTTTAAATATACTGTATAATAGTCATCCTGTTCAGTTATCAAGTTCTTATAAAACAGCCAGTTTCTGATGTACCGATTTTAGATAGCTTAATTGCAGTCAGGTTTAATACAAATCATAGTCTGGAAACACTTAAAGGTTTATGCTTGGATTGCTTTAAAAGCAAAATTGTACAGGTTTATTCTCTTTTTTTACAAGGCAGAGTCACTGGAATTTCTCTCTCACAGGACTTACAAAGTTACAACATAAAATAACAAATATTTTAACACTCAGTTTCTGCACTAAAACCGCCTACAGTGTGGTGACCATCTTGATTAATTCATATACATAAATAAGGTCAAGGATTATACTTTAAAACTGTTATCAACATGAAGACTACGATGGAAAGAGGCTCTGGCATTGAGAACGAGAGACACAATAAACATAGTCCAATGGTGACTATCAAAGCATATGTGTCCAGAAAATAATAATGTCACAACCTTGTAGATACACTACCTCAGTACCACACATTTTCTCTCTCTCCTTTTTTTTTAACCATTTCAAAGGTTGGGGGTTTGG
>NW_005841890.1:3228361-3240076 GCF_000455745.1 Alligator sinensis
TCTTTTTTTTTTTTTAATATCTAGACACAAATAATATAAATATTGCTAAAACTAAGAACATTTTGGAAATAGCAAGCAGCAAACATCTCATTTGAACTGTCCTACTCCCAACACTAATTACCAGCATAATTAGCAGATTTATTTTACATCCCTGGTTTGGGGTATTCATAACTTTCTGAATTGTTGCCCTTGAGGGAGACAGCTTCTATCATGGTCATTTGGGATAGATGTTGCAATTAACAAGCTTTATTTTATTTTACTTATTTTATTTTTACATACATCTCCCGAGAGGCCATGGGTTTGATTATTATAGGCAGTTGCTCTGTGAAACTAGACTGGCAGAAAACAGTTTGCAGTCACTCAAAAGAGAGAGTAGCAAAGACTTCTAGTAAAAATAGATACAGTCCGATAAATATAAAGCCTAGTTGTAAACAATTTGCTTTAAATATGGAACAAATAGGGACTAACCCCAGTAGACAATCAGTGAGGTCAGTCCTCCACCATTCTAAGAGCAGTACAAGACAACACAGTCTATATTTTAAAAAAATGCTTCAGGACATTAGGAAAATCAGTGTGTTGGCTGGCTGTTTAAGTAATGCTACTTGACAGTATCAATAAGAGGACACTATGTAAAAGATGAATACAAGTTGTGGAGCTTAGTTCTGAATATTATAGAACACCATGACCTTTGTACAAAGACTAAACTAGCTTCTACCCTTGAGACAGTCCACCCAGCATACTGATGAGGTGCATTGGTCAGCGCTAAATTCTTCTGATAACTTCACTTTAGAATACAAAATCAAGAACTGAATCTTCAGTACATGTTTTCCTGTACATCCCAAGGGCTATAATTGAATACTATTGTTTGGGGCTCCAACAATCTAAAAGTCCTTCCTTAGAGACATTATTTTGCAATAATCAAGATGAAAAGCCAAGAGCTAACTTTATTTATAATGTGACAGTATTATGACCACCGTGACAATGATAAAAGGGAGGGTGGAAATAACAACCGCCATGAGTAATTAAGACAATGTCGACGTAAGACTTGACAACCAGGATGCTGGGCATGATGGAATGGGGATGTTGTAAATTGAATTCTTTTGTTTACAAGATATGGTACCTGGGGAATTGACTGAGAGCACAATTAAGGGCTGTGCGCTTGGATAAGTATATGATGGTAGGGTCAAACTACCACAATTTCTACTAAGAAAAATTGTTTCTCCCTAATCTGCCAGGCTTCTTGGAAGGAGTTAATAAAATGGAAGATAAGCCAACCTAGTAGAATCAATTTACTCAGGATTTTAAAAAGTTCTGATAAGGTCCCTTATAAAACCCTCACCCATCCTTCAGGGAGGGAGTTCTGCATGTCCTCTAGACAGGGAGTGTCTTATCTGTAAGAACACAGGGACATCCATTGGAGTTCACTCTGCAAGTTATGACATTTGCTAGAAGCCAGCAAGAATTTAAAATTAACAGAGCTTTATAATAACATAAGAGGAAAGACCACGGAGAAATGGCAAGATGTTCATTAGGGCTAGAGTGTTGATGTAGCCACGATGGTTCAGAAAATGTTGAGAAGCAAGGATTTTTTTGTGATATCTTTTATTGGACCAACCATATAATTGGGATAACTACAGTGGCATAGCACGGGTCTCCGGCACCCAGGGGCCAATGCTTATATTTGCCCCCCAGCCGATTGCTGAGTGGGGGAAGGGGGCATCCCTTGGAGGCCGATCACTGAGTGGGGGAGGGTCCCCCAGTGGCCGAACGCCAAGCCTGGAAGTGCCAGTGAATCCAGAAGTGCTGCCAGGGGACTGAGTACCACCTGGAGGGCTTGAATGGTGCCCACCCCAGGCCGGCACCCGGGGGCATGCCCCCCGCTCCCCATCCCTATGCCACTGGATAACTATGATCACATTTTCAGGTATCACAAATGCCCTTCCTCAGGGCTGAAGAACTGAAAAAGAACAGGGAACCAAAGATGGCATTTTTTTCAATCTTCCTCTGAAGGGGAAAAGCAGTAATAAGGTGATTCCTGTTAAACATAATTATTTGTATAGGCAATGTTTCAAAGGAATGGGAAAAAAAGAAAAAGTGTCCATTGCCCCAGGCAATCATTACCTTTAAAGATTGATTCTGGTTTACTATTTCTGAACAAAATGTCAACAATGCATCATAAAACAATTTGAAATGCACGATGCAATCTATTCACTCTAAAAGCAGGGCTCTGTGACGCAGGTATGCCATGAAACAGGGGGAAGAACAGAAAGGGAGCAAGTGACAGAGTCCAAACTGTGGGGGAAGAAGGTCCGTAATGAAGAGACATGTCTTCATTTGATCTATGCTTCCTTTGGGGGTCTAGAAGCCTGACCTAGAGTAGTGCAACTAATGTAACAGCTCACTTTGCGGCAACTGCCCCTCGCTGGATTCAGGGCAGAGTAATGCAGGACAATTTATGCTCCTCTGATGCCACAAGATCCTTCTAAGAGTGCTGCTCAATTTTAGCACCCTTAGGTGTACAAACACCTATGCAGGATTCACAAGATAAACCAGAGATTTCAAAAAAGGAATCTATAGTGTCAAAAACATTCTGCCCTGCTGTGGTCTGAGTTCTTTGCAACAGAAAAACTTGCTCTATTATTTTTCTATAGGCAAAAAATGAGTGAGAGCCAGGAGACAGAATTTTCTGAGGGGTGCCGCAAGTGTAAAAATGTTGGTCTAGATTATTTTACCCTTTAAGAAGTTTGCATCACTAGATCAGCAGGGATGCGATTTGCAATTTCCCTGAACAGTGTGGTTTTCAAAAATCGTGTGAAGTTAGCCTAATGATGATGTACAGCTTTTCATCCATGGTACTCTCTCAACTTAAATGCATGCTTTCTTTTTAAAGAAGAAATTATGAGAACTGGTATGCTGTATGTCCAATAAAAATTTTACCTTATGCACACATAGTGAGGATTTAAATAGTCATGTTCTTATATTTCTTTTTAAAAATCTTACTATTCTGAGGGAAGTACCATACAAGGCCTGTACACTCAATACACATGGTAAAGTATATTCATTGTACTAGTGGGTTTTTATACACGTGCTCGGGGGGGGGGTGCTTTTATTAGAGTGGCTGTGAGAGCTGCTTTAATTAAAGTGCCTGGAGGGTCACATCTCTGAGCATCCCCGCAATGAAAAATGGCAGTGGGGGTGCTTTAACTAAAGCTCATCGAACAAGCTTTAGTTAAAGCGGCCCCTGCTGCCATTTTCAGCACAGGGACATTGATACACATGACACTGGAGTCTGCTGAAGTGCGGTAATTACCACGCTCCAGCCAGCAGACTCTACTCGATTAATCGAGTCTGCTCCAGCACACTGTAATTACAGCGTGTCGAAGCAGCATTGCTGAACACGTCTCAGAGCCCAGTAAGACATCACACAGAGTTACTGCAGCAATGCCACACTGCTAAAAAATGAACAAGGACTTAATATGTTATCAGGATGCTTTCTATAGTATCCTTTCAGACATACCTAACAAGCTAAATATAAATATGTATCCAGATATATAGCATGCATATATATGCATGTCTCTGCAAATACTAATAAAACACCATTTCATTTAACACAGCCTGAACTGGATTTAAAGCCTAAGAGGCTGCATCCACACGAGAGGGAACATGAGGTTTGCGGCACCTCAAAGCCTTGTGAGGTGCCACAAAATGCAAGCAGCACATATAGATCCATCCATTGGAAATCCCAGTACCTAAGAAAAAGGACAGAAAAAAAGCAGGGTGGTGCACGTGGCTGCTGCACATGCCACCCAAAACTGGAGCCTGGGCAGCCAGAGCCATGCTCTGACTGCCAGCCTGGCTCTGAGCACCCAGATCATCACTGCTGCAGCCCCAGAAGGCCCCTAGTACTCCAGGTAAGGTTGGTGGAGCCAGCCCAGGTACTGACCCCAGCCTCCTCTACCCCAGCTTGCCACTTGCCAGAGCATGTGTGCAGGGGCATGCTCAGGGACAAGTAGCACCTGTGCTGCTGCTATTTGTCCCTGGGGAAATGCATGTTTCCACTTGTAGGGATGTGCCCATAAGGGCCCACTGGTAACTGCAGCACCCAAAAGATAGGAAAGTAAAGTCATCTGTTTGCAAAGGCCACATCCAAATGTTCATTTCTAGTGGTAGAAAATTTACACTTCTCAGAATGATTCCAAGAGGGAAAGCAGTACAGACACTGAGTCTGCAACAACCCCTCTTCTCTGCTCCGCTCCTCCCGGCCCTGAGACGAAAGCTTCTCTCACACAGGGCTCACAGCACTGCTCCCTCAGCAGGTGCACTTGGGTAAAGCCCCTCTGGGTCCTGGCCCTGCCAGCTTTTACATTGCCACTCCTGCAGCCCAGCAGAGTGGCAGCAGTGAAGGAAGGGTGTAGTGCCACTCCCGCACTCAGCTCCCCGCATCTGGGAGCATAGGTGGTGGAAGGCTGGGGCTAAGTGGGCTTAGCCTCCCCCCCCCGCAAAAAAACCTTTTGGCAGGGGCTGGTTATAGCAGCACCACCACAGTACTACCGTCCCGCAGCACCCAGCCCCGCTCAGCGTGCAGCCGCGCCGTACAACAACACCGCACACCGGCCCTCTGGGGGGGGAGGGTCGTGGGAGGTGGGCTCAGCCACCCCAAATAATATTTTCCCCCACTGCTTATGTCTGGGAGTCAAGCAGAGGGTGCAGTGGGGCAAAGCTCCTGCCTGGCTTTCACACTGGGAACTCTGGAGTGAGAGGCTGGGGAGTTAACTACAGGGCTGCATTGGTTCTCCTCTGCAATAAAAAGGGCACTTGGGTAAAATTAACTGTTCTCTCAGCAGATAATTCAGTGTGAATGTTCATTTTTATTTATTTTTTTTTTTAAAGAGAGCTTTGTTTTATTGTTGGAATTAATGAACATTCTGTAACGCTAGCTGGCTTGGAAACTCAAAGTCATGGGAGCAGTCAATTACACAAATAATTATTAATTGAAATTAAAAATTAAATAGGCTCTGATGATATCCTCCAAACAAAAGGGAGAAAGTATTTAATGGCTAGCGAGGTATTTTCCCAGCGAGAGGCTGGAGCAAAACTTATACAGAAATCCGGTTTATACTGGACAAGGCGCATGTGTGACACTAATGAAAAATAGTATATCGCATCAATGTCTACCCTTTCATACAAGTCTGTCTTCAAACTATGAGATTAACAAACTGTCCTGACTCATAATAATCCTTTCAAAGGACACTTTTAAAGAAGGAAAGAAAGAACCGTCCACTGTCAATAGCCCGAGGCAAGAACATCCCCTCCATAAAAGCAGTTCTTAATGTTTTTCTTCTTCACGTTTTAGTTGCATCGCACACCTCCTTAATGAGCAAGTTCTGACAAAATCTGTGAGTTAAACTGTCATCTCTTCCCCCTCCTATGGCACATCCACTTTCTTTTCTAATGAATGTCAAGATTTTAACAGCTTTTCTACTTACATCATTCAAAATGGCAAAATGTCTTTTGTGATAGGACAAATGTCTTTTTTAATGTTTCATGCCATGATATGTCATGGTTTGACAATATATAACAAGACAAGGTTGGTTCATTTCTGCAAATCTATAACAGTTTAAGAACTTGATTTAATGAAATGTTTCTGTGAAAGCTGGATACCTAATTAGCATGTTTGGTTATTAGAAATAAAATGCAGACTCCAAAACGTTACTGTCAGTGGACTTCTATGTACGTTCTATGGTGGTTGATGTGCCTGAAATATGGGGAGGGGGGGCGGGCATTGTGGGTTTGGGATTTTTTTTTTTTTGAAATTATATCTTTATTTGACAGTTTTAGAGAAAGAAGTAACCTATCTAACAGAAACTCCAAATGTGAACCAGTGGAGATTGTGGCTATTTATTTATTTTAAATAAAACTACCTACTAATTTTGGGTTCCCAACTTGAACCATTGATTGGGTTCCCAAATTGGAATCATTGACGTTCCATTTTTAGCAATGATAGTCCACCCATATCTTCCCGAAGTCAGCAGAATGAATGGGTTTGTTTACCTCCGAAAATCAAGGTCCGGTATACCACGTTGGCCACCCATAAATAATGGGACGGTTTGAAAATAAAGATCAAAGCATTTGAAGGAGAGATATGCAAAGTGTACTTGGAAGAGAATAAAGGCCATGCTATCTTCATAGCATTTGCAATAATAAGTTGGGACTTGAAAGAAAAGGCTATCTAAATCATGTTCCTAGCTACGACGTCCTCTTCAGCTGGGTGGTGAGGGCACACCTGGGGTGACGGGGAGAGGAGGGGCACAGGACCCAAAACATCTGACATTATATTTTTTTCCAGATCTGAACAAACAGGTAGCCCCCAGCCCTTTATTCTACCGTGGCCCAGTCTAATTCCCCCCACTTCACAGAGTCAGCATGGTTATTTCTTCACTTTAGACTGAATAGAGAGAGATACCTAACCGAGCTTTAAATGAGCTAGCTCTGATACCAAAACAGTATAGCTGTGGCAGCATAGACTTAGTATGGGTTAGTTTACCATGCCAGAAGCAAAGAAAGTAAGGATTGTATGTTTATTACATATAGTAAATATAATAATTTGTTCATAGGTTCATAGTCCCATGACTTTAATAGTTCAAAACTTGTTAGCCACCACCACTGCTCCCTTCCTATTATTTCCATTCGCTTTTTGGGCATCTTACCTAAAATTTTAGCTCATAATTCAGAGCAGAGGCCATGTCTTTGTTGACTGTTTAAATGGCATGTACCAAGTTATTATTTGCTTAATACCTTAATGATAAGGCTCTGCATTCATTTAACATTTGTATTGCCCAGAACTCCCCATATATTGTCCCTGAGTGACATGATACCTCTGTTTCTTGCCCAATGACAATCCACTCATCCCATGTAATCTTCCTTCCAAGACTCCACCATCTTTCCTTTCTATAACAAACCTCTATTATGCTCCCACTTTCTCTGACTCATCCCATCATTTTGATGAAGCAGAAGACCCCGAAATCCATCTACTTCCCCCCCCTGCACCCTGATATCCCCTTTTAGTTGAATTGTTAAAACAGCAATAACCTTTTTAGAGAAAGTGCCTAAAATTAAGCTATTTGTGCTCATAGTTGAAAGTTTTCTATTCCTTCTCAGATATTTTCTCCCAACATTATACCTAAACTTTCCGAGAATCCAATTCAGAGTGTAGTTAGCAAAATGTATGAAAAACAAATTAAACTGATCCATCCTGATCTGTCAATGCTATTCAGCTAAACCTAAGTCTCACGGATAGATCACTGATAGATAATCAGCTATGTAGTATTGCCCTCTAAAGGTCATTGATAGATAACCAACTATGTAGCATCAGCATAACCTTGCTGCATGGTATTTCTATGGCTGCAAGAGATTTTGATTTGATCTTGGTCTCCTCAATTCAATGAAAATGCTAAGAAATTCTCTAAATATCCATCTTAGGTTAATAAAGCTGTGTTGCCTAACTTATCCCATATTCATTTCCACAAGATGGAAGCCCAACACTTTGTCTACAATTTTTTTCTCTTAACTTATTAATCTCTGTCAAATCACTAAACACTATACAAACAAAGCTAATTGCTTGTTTTTGTTTTGTTTTTTTAATAAAGAAAATGCCACACCACTATAAGGGGGAAACCCCACTAATTAAATTTTGACTGATAATGGATCTGCAATTAGGAGGTTTGCCCTAGAGCCCATCCTAAAATGAGGGTCCCTTTCCTTTCTATAAAACACACATCAGTATTTCTAAATGTTAGCAACATGTATAAAGTCTAATTCATTTCTGTCCTCCCAGGAATGGTTGAGTAAGGGCAGGGGAATGAGGAAGGGGAAGGAGACAATCTTAATCAAGCTTATATAGCCCATGCAAGAAAAATAATGTATACAATAAACACAGACCCCTTGCAGCAAACATGTTGGTGAAGATGTATCCTATTTGGAGGAATCAGTGGCTTGCTTAAAACTTCCAGTGTTGGAGTCAATAGTGTGGTTGGCAGAGGATGGGATAGCCCCAGAAAAGACTCTTTTGTATTTTGGCTGTAGGTATATAATTTCCCCCCTCACCTCATATAATTCTGTATATGAATCTTACTCCTGATTATGCCATAAATCCTTACTTTCTTTTAATAACTTTTTTTTCTGCTTTTTTCTTGGTTAAAAAGGTTAAGAAAATCTTTTCTAACTCATCCGCTTCTAATGCCTGCTTATTTTTCCACTCAAAAACAATGAAACTTATTTTGCATGCATATATGTGTCTTGTAAACAGTCAATTTATCAGAAGTAATAGAAACTAGTATAAGTGTAAATTTGTGGCTGGAGTAAATATTTGTATTTTTAGTGGTTTTCTTCCCGATTCTCACTGAGGCTAATTACAGACATTCAAAAAGCCCAGCCCACGAACTTCATTTCATACATCTACTGAATATCAAACATCACGGACTAAATATTAACATTGGATTTATGGCACATTACAACCTGCCTGCCACCCAATAACCCCGGGTAACCTGTCTGCATTTTACCAGCTACATTCTGCCATCAGGTCAACATTCCTGCCCCCTCCCGCACTGCTGCCCCCCCCCACCGCCACCCCTCCACTGACCTGTCTCCCACCCTGTCTCCCATGGCCTCTGATCCGCACTGCCACACATTTGCATTTTCACCGACCTACATTTTGCATATTGGCTTCTATTCTACCATGGAAAACACATAACACCAGCAGGCTTTCCCTATGCCTGAACAAGGGTGCTTGTGCTTGAAAGCTTGCAAAGAACACTTCTTTCCAACTATTTAGTTGATCTTATAAAAGATATCACACTTACCCAAAGAACCTTGTCTATTCTCCTTGGTGGACTGTTAACTATGTATGTAGTTGGACAAAGATATATGTATCTTGTATGCATACCAGCCCAGCCTCTGGCTTCTTTACTTTTCATTCCATCCAGGAAGAGCACACACCAACTGCTGAAACTTCCTTAGCCTGGTGAAGGGTTTTGAACACGAAAGCTTGCTTAATAATTGTTTTCCAACTATTTAAGTTGGTCTAATAAAAGATATCAGATTCAACCAAAGAACCTTGTTGGACAAAGATAGTATTCAATACCGTGTTAAAGCAAATGGAATTTCTATGTTAAGTTTCATAGTTTCCCCCTCCCAAGAAGTACAAGAAGTTACGAGCTTAAACTGCAGCAGTAAAAATTTAGGTTAAGTAGTTGGAAAAAATACCACACTGCCTTTCTTATTACAAGAGGTAAAAAAAATGTTCATCGTTTTTGTTTGTTTTTAAATAAAAGCAAGTTAGACCATATCTGCTTTAGGTATTTGATCTTTTCTCGAAGCAAGGAAGTAGAGTAGATGACTTCTCAAGGTCCCTTCTAGGCCTATTTTCTGTGTTATTATTTCTTTAACAGAAACACAGCATTTGCCACTAGCCTGCCCCATCATTTCCCGTAAGAAAACAAACACACAAATAAAAATGGTGTCATTTTTGTGCCCCCCACACCTTTTTTATTTATTTATTTTTTATAATAGCTCTAGTTATTATATATTGCATTTTAGGTTAGGGATACACACGCACTAATGTTGATGTTAAGTTTAGAATAATTCTGGCAACTTTCTTGTTTTTTTTTCACTTTTAAATCTGTCATATAGTAGCACGAGGCTGACCAGAGCTTTATAAAAATTAAAAAATAAAATAAAATAAAAATAAAATCAATTCCCCCAATGCAGTCTAGGAACAACCTCTGATTTATTGGATGTAAGTGCTAGTAATGACTTATCAGTCTGGGTGAAAGAAGTCTATTACCCTCCAACTATATATCAAATGCTTTTCATTTCAGTTATATACAACATGTCAGGTAGCCCATAGTCATAACTGAACACTAAATTCACTCCAGGGTTAATAAAAGTTTGTAGTGAACAAAAATGACAGACAAGGTCTTGATTGTAACATGTGAGATGGCAATTTTTATACAAGTGCTTGAATCTATATTTCATAAAAAACCTTGAACTCAAAATAAAACAGGAGTGGACATAAAGTGGTATTGGTAAAATATATCATAGCCTCTTATGATGTTTGAAACCTGTTATCCAATCAGAAGACTTTTAAACACAAAACCAGTAATAATTAAAAGAAAAAAAAATCAAACACACATATGTTACTATGAAATACCAACATATTCCATTATGCTTTCCTTTTCCTTTGTTTCTTTTGTTTATAATAAATAAGGTTGCATTTCTGGTGCAGGACAAATAATTTAATATGACTCTGAAAAATGTGTGCCTTTATAAATTGAATATTCCTGCAGCAAGCAAGTTCATTTCATTGACATTTTAAAGGATAACCCAAAAAGAAGAATTTAAAATGTAGCAAATAAATGGAATAAGAAATAATAGTGACCTTCTGCTGCTTTCAGTTTTAATTGTACCTTCTAAAGTCATTGTGTCATCTGGCAACTCAAGAGCTGCACCCATCGGTGAGAAATTGCTATTGTTATTGATAATTATTTTGAACTTAACTTTGTTTCATGTACAGAGCCAAATGCAAGTTTCCTATTGAAAATAAACAAAATAGAGGCAGAACATTTAAGCAGCAAAAGAGAATTATGGGACATAAACAGTTGGGGGAGAGCAAAGGAGAAGTCACACATCTGCAGAAGAAAATGAATAATAAAATGGTCTAAAAACTTTGGGAAACAATTAAGGAATTCTCTAATCAATGGCCTTAATTGTGTTAGTGTCAAGGCAGGGTCCTATAGGAGGGCCGTGATCTCCTTAAGGCCCTCTCTCCATGCCAATTTGGCCCAAGGGCACCCTCGATTCTCGCCCACCTCGTCTTTGCTGTTTAATATATGTTGGGAGGCTGCCTTACGACTCCCTGGGCACGGATGGCTGGGACCTCTGTCCCCGTGTGTTCCCGGACCCCCTGGGGGTCTCCCGGTATGATGGGTGCTACCCAGGCACCCTAGCCTTATGGGCTATGCGTGGCTCCTACCAACCCCTAATACCACGCCCCAAGCCGCGCAGATGGGATACACGCTGGTTCATAGATTTCATAGACATTAGGGCTCGAAGGGACCTCGGAAGATCATCGAGTCCAGCCACCTGCCCACAGGGCAGGAAGTCAGCTGGGGTCATAGGATCCCAGCAAGATAAGCATCCAGTTTCATCAAGGTGTTCAATGAAGGCGCTTGAACCACCTCCGGTGGCAGGCTGTTCCAGACCTTGGGGGCTCAGACAGTAAAGAAATTCTTCCCTATGTCCAGCCTGAAATGATCTTGAAGTACTTTGTGACCATTCAACCTCGTCATCCCTTGGGGCGCTCTGGTGAACAAACGTTCCCCCAGATACTGGTGGTCACCCCTGATAAACTTGTAGGTGGCCATCAGATCACCCCTGAGCCTGCGCTTTTTCAGGCTAAAGAGCCCCAGGGCTCTCAGCCTGTCATCGTAGGGTCTGCTTCCCTGACCTCTGATCATGCGCGTGGCTCTTCTCTGGACTCTCTCAAGCTTCTCCACATCCTTTTTGAATTGTGGAGCCCAAAACTGGACACAGTACTCCAGCTGCGGCCTCACTAAGGCCGAGTACAAGGGGAGAATGACGTCCCGGGATTTGCTTGAGAAGCATCTATGGATGAAAGCCAGCGTTTTGGTCGCTTTACTAGCCGCCGCATCGCACTGC
>NW_005841890.1:3242719-3293093 GCF_000455745.1 Alligator sinensis
GGCTAAGGGGTCGGGGTGGAAGATTGGACCCTCAGTCCCACTCAGGAGGGAGTCTCCCACAACAAACACCTTACGTTTTGTCTTGGGGAGAGCAGGGGCGGTAGCTGCAGTTGGGACCATGTTGCCTGTGGGGGCCGGCAACTCAGCAGGCTCTGCTGGGACAGCAAGAGGTGCTGCCCCAGCAACTGACTTGTTGCTCAGTTCTGGTGGTATGTCTCTCTATACTATTGCCCCTTTCTGGGCTCTCACTGGGCCCACTCCGGGCCCTCTCCAATACAGTGCCCCTCACTGGGGCCTTCTCTATAGTGTTGCCCCCTTGTCTGGGGCCTTTGCAATAGTGCCCCCTCCTGGGGCTTCCCCTGCAATGTCGCCCGAACTCGGACTTCTAAAATACAGTCCCCCGTCTGGGACTCTCTGCGCCCACTCTGGGGACTTCTCGGTAACGCCCCCCTGACTCTCGGGCCCACCGCGCTGCTGCCCCCTTCTCCCAGGGCTCACCATGCCACTACCCCCTCTCGCCGGGGCAACTGCAGCACTCTACTCTGCTCCGGGGTTTTCCACAGCGCTAGCCCTGTTTCAGAGGCTCACCGCGCCCGCACTGGGCTTCCTAGTAATATGGCCCGTTCTCTGGGGCTTGCTGTGCCCCTACTGGGCTTCCTAATAATATGTCCCCCTCCCTCGGGCTCGTTGTGCCCGCGCTGGGGCTTCTCAAAGCTGCCCCTCTCTGGGGCTGTGGTCTACGCACCCCGCAAGTTGCACCCTCACTGGCGCCAGGGTCCCACCGCCTGTGGGTCCCTATGAGGCCTCCTCCAACCCCTATAGTCTCACCCAAACCACCAGTGTAATACACTAGAACACAAACATAAACTCGAGCCCCCTGCCTATAACTAAAACCCAAGGCACTGGGCCCTAACAACATAAGCCTCCTGGCCGTAATTTAACATCATTGCCCCAGCCTCTGGAGCTCTCACGAGCTATACCTGCTGTTAAGCTTTTTCTCCCATCTTAACTGCAGGAGCTCGCAGCTCCGGCTGCTGGCAGTGAACCGCTAGGCTGGCCTTGACTCTAGGCTTTATAGGAGCCAGGCCCTGCCCCCTACAGGCAGCTGACTCTTATTAGTTGCCCTGGCAAGCCACAGCTGTACTCATTATCGCTGATAGGGCTTTTCCCCAGCAGTTTTCCCCTCTCTAGGAGTGGGGCAGCGGGGTGCGCCGCGACAGTTAGGAACAGTAAATCTGCTTGAATGACTCAGTTACCTCTTCTCATCACTTGCTGCCTGCCCCTGCCTAATTATAGAGGGTGACATGATGGTGGGATGGTAATTTTCCAGAGTTGATTCGCCATAGATTTTCCTGGCTGTGTACTGTAGTTCCCCTGCTTCTCCTGACCAACCAAATCCCAGCTTGCTATTGACTTTTAAAAGTTTCCCCTTTGGCTCTAAATGGATTGAATACTGGCATTGAGGACTTCCCCTACCATACCTATCAGTCTAATCTGTGGAAAATCTAAATGGTAGTCATTTTTTTTCTTCCTTTTGCAGCTATGTTTTCCTTCAAACATAAATTTAGAAAAGTGGCTGGAGCTTCATTCTGGAGGTAGTGTCTGTGTATATTACTGCTAGATGTACATTGCTGTGCAATTAGCTAATATTGATTAATTAACTCTCCCCACAATGCTGCTGCTGGGTTAAATTTGAATTGACACTACTTCTGCACTCCCAGTGCACTCTAAAATCCCAATGCATTTTTATGTCTTTGGGGTGTATATGATCTCTGCATGAGCGGAGAACACTTATTCAGCTGTTTGCCCAGGAAGACAAGGTAGAAAGGGGGCGTATCTCTCAGAAGTGAAAGATTCTGTATTTTGGACTGAAAGTTGAGCTAACAGAATTCCTGGAGCCTCGGGCTTGAATTATTCACAATGGTACCTTGGCTGTGATCAGGGCTAGGGAGAGACATTACATATAAACTGGTTTAAGTGAACAGAAATTGGTTTAAACCTATAACAGAACAGATGTTCAGTGTGATAAACAAGTCTGAAAATGGCAGAAACTGGTGTGAGATAAACCTGTAGTATCAAACTTAACTGATTTAGGTAAAACCGGCTTATGCAATGTCTGCCACAGATCCCTTGTTGGTTTAAGTTAAATTAGACTCCCCCCGCACCCCTTCATGCTCTCTGGGATGGGCGGGGATCTCTGCTCCACAGCAGGGCTGGCCCCACCCATCTGCTCCCTGGCTGGAGCTCTGGAAGAGACTGCAGGCATCTGCCTGGTTTCCCCCCTCCCCCTCCCCACTAAGCAGTGGTCCCCTGTCCCCTCTGACTTTCACAGACACCTCTCAGCATTAGCTAGCAGACCACATGCTGGCTATGGTCTGTGCTATGAGAGACAAGTTCCTTCCTTGGAAAAGTTGTTTAAGAAGAGCTTGAATTAATGGAGAGAGGCTGTTTTCTGATGGGGTGATAAACACTGTGTTAGGGGTGATAAATACTGTTATCAATTCCTTGCTTGGATGATTGGGGGAAGGGGGAGGGGATCCTCCCTAATCACAGAGTCTTGTCAGGGCCTGGCCATGCCCCCTTCAGCTCAGCACTGTAGCAGTGAAGGGAGGGCTGCTTTAGCACGCTCCGGTTTCTAGCCTGAGCCACTGCAGACATGTGCCTGCGTGTGTGGGATATCTGTCTGGTTACAAATCAGTTTAGTTTAGCCAGGTTAGACTAACCTGCAAAGATTGAATCAATTCAGGCTCAGGCTTTTTTAATGTCTGTCCCTAGCCCTAGTGATCTGCCAGCTAGATTACAACGTGGCTCATGACTGATCTCAGCATCTACATGCCACTCTTCACTCTATACATCACTTTCACTCTATTCCTTCATTTATTCCTTTTATTTTTTTAAATTTAAATTAATAAAATTGTGATCTTTTAGCATGTTGGTCTTTTTATAAGGATCTCCTTGACAATGTAAATGAGGCAGGAAGTTTTTCTTCACTATATTATAATGTTTTATTTATGCTTAACCTAGTTCAGTGTAGCAATACATGGGACACCATCCAGCTTTGCAAGGGCAAACATTTTTCAAAAGAGGGAGGTTTCATAAGCCGCCAAGGACAGTATTATAGATATGTGGATCTGAGAACGGAAGTTTTCAAACTTTTGGTGAAGATGCTTACCTATCTTAATTTTATACTGTGGGCTACAAACAAATACATTGACCTTGTTCTATAATTGTATCCAATCTTTTTTTCAGGTTTACGTACGTTTTCTCTCATATCTATCATTATAATTTTATCTGTATTATAGATTTGCATACATTATGTTTTGCAAACCATTTGATCTAGTAACCTTGCTTCCATAACCAGGCACTTGTGTCATTCTCTTACAACTGAGACTGCCTCCATAAAGTCAAATCGACACATTTCTAATAATGACAGTGTAGCATCTTTTCTTTTTTTAGATTCAAATTTAAAAGAAATTGCCGTGACAGCATATCCACGGACACCTCCAGATTTCAATAGAGTTAGATTTATACTTCTATAGCTAATTGAAGAACTTGGCCCAATATCTGAAAAAGGAGTCAATAACATTCTTTAAATGAAAATCAACTGTTTTTTTCCTGCTACATATGGCGACATCTGTTAAACTGATCCAAAGCTTCAGTTAAAGGGCTCAGGAAGTATCCTATCACATTTTTTTATCCTAAAATAAATCTACAGCTTTTGATATAATTATATAGTGTCATAAACGCACATGCACAGTGTAAATTAAACATGCATTGTACCTACTATCTCAGTAACTGAAGACAAACAATACAACAGTACAGAAAAAGATGCTTATACAAATTACTGATAATGAGGAAAAAAAAACAGGAGGGATTATAAAAAGGAGGGAGAGCTTACTGTAAGAAAGTATTTTAAATAATAGACCCATTCACACCTTGGTAGATGAAAACAAGAAGGTTTTAGAAGCAGTCAGGGGCTGAAGGAGAAGGTAAGTAAACCAAGGGGGAAGGGAGGAGATGGAAATGGCAGCAGAAATGTAGGTGGAGATATAATTATGTAGTCCTCGTTAGATGAGATAAATGACATTTATTTTGATGAAGTATGACACTACAAATCAATTAAAGGATTCCAGCATGGGAGAAGGCACAGTAGTCAAAATAGTAGTTGGAGTAATAACAAAGAAATAATCAGGATACAGAAGGAGAGAAGATGGGACTGTGAAAAAAAAAATAGAAAGGAAAAGAAAACATAAAGGGTATTATTATGAAGGAGCAAACCGTAGGAGAAGAATAGAAGAGCTCAGCCTGAGAAATTAAGATAAAAAGAGATCTGCACGCTCCAGAATGATGTAGATAAAAGAAGGGGCTTCTGAAACACTGTGATTTGCCTGTTGGCTGCTCTTTAAGTATCGTTTTATGGGTCATCGTTCCCTCTCTGTCCTCTGCCTGTTGGCATCTTTCAAGGTTGTGTTCAAAGTCCCATCCTCTCTGTCAACTCTTCTCAATATTTTTACCAGAAGATAAAAGACAATGGAGAAGGACAGACTGGACAAGAGTGTCAAAGGCAGCTGAGATGCCAAGATGCTTGAGAACAAGAGAAGCACATTTTCAAGTTAGAAATAGGTGGATCCTCTGTGACATCAATAAGGGTGGTTTCTGAAGAAGGGTGCAACTGGACTGGAGGGGACCAATACGTTTCAGAAAACTCTGGATGTGATATCATAGGATCTGAACAAATGGAGCAGTTGTTAAGGAATGCCCTTGTTGGGGCATGTTAATATTTTAAAATGAATGTCTTACATTGCCTAATCTACCTGCTATATAACCTACCTGTTGTAATCCCCTAATCCTATTTTGTTAAAATCAATCAAATGTTCAACAGGTTTCCGTGAAGACTCAGGACTCAACTTTCCTTAGAAAAAGATGCAATTGCTAATTGAAATGGGTGGCTTTCATCTTCCAAACCTTTGACAATATCAGAATGCCTTCTTTGAAATCAGGCTATGAACTGGATATCTGATATAACGGATAACTGCTGTGTGGCGTGGAAATTGGAAAAAAAACAACCACTTAAGTTTGCCTTTCCTTTACCAACTGTCTTATGCTCAACTTATCAACATCTTTCTAAATAACTCTCCAATCTGTACAATTTTTGCAGTTTGAGAAGCTTGGAAAAATCTGGTAAATGTAATGAAGTTTCATCCTTCATTACACTGGAAGACCTCTATTTGGCACAATCCCTTTGTGAAGTATGGTTCTACAAACTGACGTAGAAAAAATGGATGGATATGGGCAGTGTGCATGTAGAATGGCTTCCAGTAAGAAATTGTATTAAATCCTTTTCCGAGTTACATGGCAAATTTAACCTTCATGAAACAGTTGAATGGCAATATATACAGTTGCATCAAGTGGTTTAGCAGGTTTAACTGCTCCAAAATGTTTGGTGTAATTCAGAAGGAATTATTGGAACATGTTGGTTGCTAGATTATTGCTCAGTGAACACTTCCCTTTTCGTTCCCTTTCCCTCCTCCTTTTTTGTCTTTTTCCACCCCCTTTGCATTTCTTACTGTTTGGGGGGACAGTTTGGTTTTACACCTATAGTTGCTATTTATGTTTTCCTGATTTTTGGTATATCTAAAAATGAATATATATATATATTTTTTTTTTAAAAGGAAAACTTGCAAGAGATCAAAGATTAGAGATATAGGAGCAAAAGTCACAGCAGTCAAAGCCAACAGTATGCACTATGGTTTTGAAGAAAAAGGAGAGGACAGCGAAAGGACAGTAGCAACAAAAGAGATGCATTAGAGTGGTGGCAGGGTCTCAGGTTAAAACCTTATTTAAAATGTGTTTACATACAAATGGTAAATTATGCAGCCTTGCCTTTGAACAGCTATAAAGGGAACAATATTAAAATAACCTTTGAAGAGCTGCAACTTACTTCAGTAAAATTTGTTTTGAAGACTAAGCAAAGACAAACACAAACATTTGTTGAAGTGCATTACTTGCCCACTAGTTTTGAAGCACTGTAATTGTGCTTACTTTGTATTCCTGCATGCAACATTGAATTCATCAGTCTGCTGCCAGGTTTTCTTTCCATATTGTATATTATTGAAGTGTAAAACTGCTGAATGCATCCCAACACAATTTTAATCATATTACAGAAAATGTTCCAAGTTGATGTGATCAAATAGCTTTAATTGTGGCAATCGAACTTATTATGAGTTTGCAATGGCTAATTAAGATTTAACACATGCACAAATCTGAAATATAATATGTGGTACAGAACTCCACTATTTGTGGATGTCTTGGCTCAACGTCATGACAAAGTGTCTGTTTCTATCACTGGGACAAGTATTTTAGGCCCTAACTTTCTGATAATATTAGGAAACAATGTAGGCTTTACTGAAATTTAAACACTTCACATGATAATCAAAAACTAATAGATAGCTCACATTTATGGGGGATGCATAAAATTCATGCTGTTTTCTTAGAGTATGGTTACAGTAATACCTAGCTCTTCCATAACACTTTTCATTAATGTACTACACAGAGAATTCAACATCACGTTTTCCCTTTGACAAATAACTCAGTTCCCCTCCCCAGCGCTGTGATCCATTGGGCTGGGGAAGGGAACAGAGCCCGGTCACTGAATTCCCCATCCCAGTGCTATGATTGATGGGGCTGGGAAAGGGAACTGAACCTGATCACTCAGTTCTCCTCCCCAGAGCTGCAATCCATTGGGTTGGGGAAGGGAACTAAGCCTGATCACTCAGTTCCCCTCCCCAGCACTGTGACCAGGCTGGGGAAAGGAACTCAGCCCAGCTGAACTGAGTTCTCCTCCCAGCACTGCAATCAGGCTGGGGAGGGGAACTCAGCTCAGCTGGGCTGAGTCCTTCTCCAGCCTGGTCACAGTGCTGGGGAGGGGAACTGAGTGATCAGGCTCAGTTCCCTTCCCCAGCCTGATTAATTGCAGCGCTGGGGAGGGGAACTGAGCAATTGGGCTCGGTTCCCTTTCCCAGCTCACTGGTCCAAGGTCACGGCACCCGGCTTCCCTCCCTCATCTGGCAGGCAGATGGGAGCCCACAGCCAACCCTGGGAGGACTGGCACAGCCCCCGCAGCCCTCCTGGGGTTGTGGGCCCCCAATCTGCCTGCCAGATGAAAGAGGCCGTTTCAAGCTTCCCCATTATCGCCTATGAGTGAAAACGTCAAAACAGCACTGAAACAGAGTCACTGTTTCGACGAGACGAAATGGAACAGAGGTTTTGAATCAAAACAAAATTTGAAATGAAACGCTGTTCCATCAAAACCTTGAAATGCAAATTGAAGTGGAGCAGTGCAGTTTTACACAGCGCTACTAGGCATGTGGTATGCTAGCTAATGCTGAGAGGTGGCTGTGTGTTGGTCTCCAATTTCACTGGGACAGGCAGACAGAACAGTGTCCACTTAGGGGTTTTTGGAGCTAATCAACAGGCCAGCTGGTAATGTCCCTCCATTCCTCCCTTAGAGCTTGAATGAATGAGAGAGACTTTGTTTTGTTGATGGACTGGTAAACACTGTGTGATCAGCCCCCAGCTGGTTTCATCAGCTCCCTTTTGGTTTGCAGCCCTGTGAGGTTTGCAGACTGTATGAAAAAGCAGGGTGAGGGAGACTGAAAATCTCAGGATTATAAACAGATGCATACACTGCATACCCCCTCTTTGCCTCAGAGTGCTAGAAGGGGCCTGGGATTTGGCAACACTCCTGCCCCATGAGCAGCAAGTGGAGAAAAGCCTGGGACTGTGCAGGCAGGGTTGGGGTTTACACCCCTCCCTAATCAGAGCATCCTGCAGGGTGGGGCCTGGCCACCCCCTCTGCCCCTCAGCTCAGCACTGTGGAAGAAAGGGAGGGCTGCTCTGTGCCCCCCTGGCTTCTAGCCTGAGCCACTGCAGGTATCTGCCTGCATTTCTTCAGTCCAGAGAAAATGTCTATGCAGTTGCAAACCAGTTCAACCTAGGCAGGTTAGACTAACCTGCAAAGATTGAATCAACTAAGGTTCAGGCTTTTTGAATGTCTGTCCCTAGCCCTGGAGTCGTGGTCCAATAGGCAACAATGCTTCCCTAACTGAGGATAACTACTTCAGCTATGCATATGCCAGATAAGATACTTAAATTAGAATTGCATTCTATGCTTGTTCTGCACAAAGATGATTCAGGAATTCATATTCACAGTGGTGAAGAATAGTAGGCACTTAAAAAAATAAACTATGGTGACACTTCTTGTTATCTGAGTTTCTATATATACAGAAGATATTGATTATTCTCCTAATTATCAGAAATAAAACAGTTCTCAAGTGAGATGTAACTATTGTCATATTAAAGGCACTTTTTGTTACACAGTAATTTGGAAAGAGGCAAAGGGGAATTCCTCCTGTACAGGGGAAGTCATTGCTGGTAGAAAGCTGAGTAAGGCAGTCTCCTGCCTCCTGAAATAGCTTTTCTCCTTGCCCTTTGTATTCCAGAGTCAGAGTATGGACACAGTAAAGAGAACGGGGAGGGAGCATAGCATTTGAGTATCTAGCAATGCTTCCCTGAATGTGTTACAAAATATGTACATACATACATACACTACAAAGAATTGTGACTACTATAAGGATAAACCATGGTTTTACATTTATAAAGGAAGATTGACTCATGATTTTTGGCTTTCCCATCATATAATTTTCTATTTTAGCTTACATCAAGCAGATTAAGAAGTACTCAAACATAAAAAAAAGAATGTGGAAAAAAAACCCCAACCCTTATACCCAGGCTCTGACGCACATCTCCAGTTTTCAACACGTCAACAGTTCTGTTCTTGTGAACAGATTTGCTCTTTCAGGATAGCAACCTGCCTTCCACCCTCTTTTGTTACCCATATCTCATACCGGGGGTGGGGGAACCACTTTGGCGGGGATGCAATGAATTAGTCCCACACCTTCCCCAAGTACGACTCTGATCCCCTTCCTCTGCCCAAGCTTCTGCTCTGCTTTCTGCTTCCTTTCCTGTGCTTCCTGCCTGAACTGCTGCTCTGCTTTCTGCTTTGTTCCCTGCCGATTCTGCTGCTTTGCTTTCTGCCTCATTCTCTATCTGCTGATGTGCTGCCTTGTCCCCTCCCCAATCTGACACATGACACACAGGCTGGTCTCATACCACAAATAACTGTGAACATACAACCTAAAAACAAGCTGGCATGCAATCATAATGGTTAATACATTGTTCAGTTCCATGTGTTAACTTTTAAAAGACTTGCATTTAAGTAGGTGCAGGTGTTCAGTGTGTAAACAGGCCACAATCTGGATCTTTAGGGGAAGAAATAAACAAAACCCCCATTTTTTTCATGTTAACATGAAAAAAAAAAATTCTGATTGTTTAAGTAATTCCTGAGGAAGCAGACAACTCAAGCAATTACAGCCGAAGAAGAATGCTGCCATAGTAACACGAGTGAAAATGTTTGCGTGGGTGCAATGGTTGACTAGATTGTAGGATTTTTATTTTTTTTTAAGAAAAATAATTATTCAACAAGGAGAGAAAAAGGACTGATTAATCATCTCTGAGTCAGTAGCACGTGTCCACTATTAAATGGCTCATTAGTATCTATAATGCTAATGCACAAAATTGAAAGTTTCCTTGTTACTGACAGTCACAATATTAACATTTTTTTTTTTTCTTGACTGAAATAGACAAGAACAAAACCAGGGTAATCAACAAGAGGTATTGTATGCATTACAAATGTTATTTCTGCGTCCATCTGCCGTCCAAGGGGATTTCTTGTTTTAGAGGGAGAATCCATCAAATTACACTAAATTGCTGTACAAAAGTTGGTTAGTTTATCATCTAGTTTAGGATGTTTCTTCTGAAAGCCATGTGGTAACATGGAAAAATCTCTTATAATCTCTTATTCCGTTCCTCATTTCTAGTTGAAGTGACATTTTTCAAGTTTCCAGTTACAGTAACTGTGAAATTGCTGAATAATAAGTATTCGTAAGTATGAAGTCTGGCTTTGTGAAGGGCATACAACAGTTAAGAGGAGGTGGAAAAGGGAGAGGCAAGCAGCAAGCTGAAACTATGCATTCTGCTGTGTAGTCTCCTAGGGCTCTTTAACTTGTGCAGGGAGGCTGCTCCAATGTACTGTAATTACAGTGCATCAGAGCAGACTTAAATAATCGAGTCTGCAGGAACATGGTAATTACCATGTTTCAGCGGACTCCAGCATCACATGCATCAGTGTCCCTGTGCTGAAAAATGGTGACACGGTGCTTTAAACTATAGCTTGTTCGACGAGCTTTAGTTCAAAGTGCCCCGCTGCCATTTTTCAGTGCAGGGATGCTGATACATGTGATGCTCCCAGCGCTCTTAATTAAAGTATCCCCACTTTGCCTCCCAGAGCATGTCCATAAATGCCCCACAATTGGAGAGTACTGTGGAAGACTTTTTCCTTCTCTTCCCACTCCAAAACCATGGCGAGGCTACAGCTTTATGTATTCCTTGCAAGGCTACTCATGACAGAAGCCCAGACCATGTTGCATGCAGTAAGTAGGCAGCATTGTATCAGCAACTGTTTTGCTCAGACATTCAGAATATTCACCATCACAGCAGGAGCTAAGTTTCAGGAAGAACAATGATTGGGTACTATAGGAAGTGAGACTCACCTTAGCAAGTACAGCTGGAATGATGGGTCTGCAGAAGCCCTCTTTTGTGGGGAACTGAAGCAAATCAAGTGATTGGATTCACTGACAAGGGGCCACTTCAAAAACCTAGCATGCAACAGAAACAGGCTTCTTTTTGCAGCTGTTCCTCAGTGCTGTCCTGTGATCAGGGTCTAAAGTTAAAAGCTTTGGAAGAATATAAACTTGGTAGGGGCCTGGGTTTAAGCAGCCTAGGTAAAATCTGGGATATAGATGTCTGAGCAGTGAAAGTAGAAGGCTGGTTGTGGTATAGGCAGTTATAATTTTCTCCCTTCCGCTACCGACACAAGAGGTTGCATTTGGAGACATCTTGTTTGAAGCCAAACTGTCAGCCTAAAAAGAAGTCATATCTTTAAAAACTCACAAATGACTTCCAAAAGATCCTCTAAAAGCAATAAATAAATAAATAAATAAAGGCAACAGTGTGTTGCATTGATGCAATCGCCTACAGTTCTTTAGAGCCTAAGTTGTTTTTCTCCCCTTATAAGTATTAGCTAACTTGGAGAGACAGGAATGAAAACAAACCCAACTCATTTTCTCAATCACACTTTAAAAAGTTATCCCTATATACAAGAAACACTTACTGAAAAACATCAAGCCAGAAGCGTCTAGTTCAGCACTTTTCCTTTAGTCTACTTAGGCAGTCAAAATATGTTGATTAAAAGCTACAGCATTAGTGATTGAACTATTACTCCTAGTTTGACAACTATACCAAGAAACAGACATTCAGTTTTTACTGGGAGAATTGCTGATCTCCCAGTAGAAAACTGGAGAGTAGAGATATTCCTGATTTTTTTCTTCCAGAGCAAAAGTAGTCACTCAGTGAGGTGGGGTGGGGGGGAAAGGGGGGAGGAGGGAGGGATAACCCAGCAACAATCAGGGTTAAAGTGCTCCCACAAAAGCACATGTCTGTACATATTCCCTTCTGAGAAGCCACATATAGTCCTCTAGCATCCCAGGGTGCATGGCCCCCAGCTCCCCAGGAAGATAGTGTGTCACTAAGGCTGTACTCTACTTCCACAATTTAACAGAGAGAAGAACACATGGCTTCACAACCCCCACTTTGTGCTGCAGGGAGACAAAAGGCTGATCCTGAGAAGTCTGTATCAGCCAGTCAGGACTGTGCACTGCTGCGATCTGTAACCAGGCAGGCTGAAGGAGCCTGCAGAACATGCTGGGAAGTGTGCACAGGGGGCCTTGGCTGCACAGCATCAGCTTTGCTAGCTCTCTGGTCCTCGAAGATTCAGCATTCACATAGATGTTCAATGATCTCTGGGTAAGTTTTGGTATCGGAAAAGAAACCTGGCAGAATTCTCCCAAATCATTTGAGTGTGTATAAACAACCTACAAAGTGGTCAACAATAAAATGACTGCAAAAATCTTGATCTTGTACATTTTTTTCTAGCTAATTGCAACAGTGGGCCCCTTCTCCTGTTGATGGAGTGTACAAGAGCAGTGTTGCAGAGGACAGGCTAGGGGATGCAGCTGGCAGAGATATCAGCCATAAAGCTCAGGCTGCTGATAATTGGGTAAATTAACAACCCCTGTTAATGAGAGTAAAGCCAAGCAGCAGAGCTAAGTGGCTACAAAAGGGCAGCTTACAGAGAAGCCGGCTTGGCTGAAAGACAGTGCAGACGGTGCTCATGGAGAAGCAAAGCTGTGAGCCCGCTGACAGGGAGACAGGCAGTGGAGAGGCAAGCCTGAATACTAGGTAACAGAGAAGTAAGACACAGGTGACTCGAAGGGAGGTGGAGTCAGTGAGGCCAGGGCCACCAGGGAGTCCTTCTGGCCCTCATTTTGCTAGGGGGAGGAACTCTGTAGAGATCTACAGATCCCATCGAACTGGTGGGAGCCAACTGGTAGGGATGAAGAAGGATCTGTTCCATGTTGAGTGGATCAAGATAGGTTAGTTGTTTTAGCTGTGTATTTAGGTTTCTGTTTACCTGTGAACCATGCGTGTAGCTTAAGTGGAGGTAGGAGGCTGTGAAGGTGGTTGAAATTTTTGGCGTACAGGAGGTAGTAGCCTGGAAAAGCCACGGGAGGGGTGCCAGAAGCACTGAGCTCTCTTAGCAGGCTTAGGGGTTAGGGAGGCCTAAATCAAGGCAGGGATAGGATTAAGAGAGCAAAGTGCCTGAGGTCCACTGGGAAGAGCAATGCCTTGGCTCAAGACAAATATTGGGCTGGACTGAGTCCACCTGAGTGAAAGCCCATAAGGCTCATTCTGGTACTCTGTGGCCGGCCTTCCAAATTTATATTTATTATAAAAAAGGCATAGCAGGCGAGGCAAGGGCACAAGTGTGAGACACTGGAGTGGGTAGTGGCAGGATTAGTGCGCCCATGAGCAGGGCGCCGTGGCCATGCTCAGAGGCAGGCTCTTTTTACAATGCAATTTCCCCTACCCCAACATTTTTGGTAGGCATGCCACAAATTAGCCCCACACTCTTCCCAAGCACTACTGTAACCTTCTTCACCTCTCCAATCTGTTCTCCTTTCTAGCCCCTGCCTAACCTGCTGTTCTGCTGCTTTTGGTTATATGTGCTGCTGTGCTGTACCCCCGCCCCGCTCTGCCTCCTGCCACACACAGAGGCTGCCCGTGCTACAGGTTGGCCACAAAAGCCTTACACCACGTTGGCCTGCTTAACAACTGAGCCGGTTTCTCCAGCATCAGAGAAGTACGACAATCTGCCGTTAGGAACTGATAATGTCACTCTGTAAAAAAAAAAAGAATAAGCACCACTCATTTGCACCCCAAAACAGAAGAGAATGTACCTCAACTAGAAGTGAAATGCAGCAACTTTAAAGCACAATCTAATTTAAGTGCATTCCTGAAACTGGAGAATCCTCAAGTGATATGAGCAGGCAGCATCCCAACATCTCTTTCAACACTTAACATAAAGCATATGGGGCAAGGAAAATCAATTTTACTTGGGTCAGACACCCCTGTGTAACAATGTATGCTACATAAAAACTCTGCAGATTTTAAGGCAACTCTACACGTGCACTATCTCGGTCCCCTTATTACATCCTGATTTGATCAACAAACATGAAGGGGCAGGAGCAGCATAAATTGTACATTAACCACTGGTGGGTTTTTATCTGAGTTCACATGCACCTTGCCCCTCCTCATTCCCCAGAGGACTTTTGCTCTTCAGCTCTTGCACTTTTAACGATTGAATTCCTGAAGCCAAATAAAATAAAATAAATTTCAGTGTAGTAAATCCACCGACTAATATAGCCCCAAACTATCAGGCAATCATTGCGTCTAGAACAGCTCAGGATGATGAACATTGCTTAGCAACACACAGTATCATCTATTTAAAGGACTCTGCCAAATATGTATAGGAGCAGGTCCAAAAAGCAAAGGCCCTGTGAAATTCCCAGGAAACATTTTATTCATTAGGGACAAATCTAAGGATGAGTATTCTATCCCTGAAAACTCATCTACCATCTCTCCCAGCTATAAAGCTGGTTCAATAAAAGGCATTAGCAAACAAATCTTGATTCTCACATATTCCCTGGACCATAACAGCTATAACACTTCTATCCAGTGGACACTGTTTTATGTTCACTCTCTCCCTCTGCAAAAATGAATTCACTTCCAAATCTCATAGAAACTGGGAGGAAAGGGCTATGCATGAAAAGATCCTGTACCTCTGCACTGTCTCAGAAACTACCATTCTCCAACCCTCTGGGACCATGTCTCTAATGGTGTCACAATATCAAGACCAATCCTATTTTTCATATGTCCCCAGAGCTTCTTTAAGTGGCAAAGGTGAATCATAGAATCATAGACAAGTAGGGCTGGAGTGACCTCAGTAGGTCATTTAGTCCAACACCCTACTCAAGGCAGGATCATCCCTGTCTGCTTACCCGATGCAGAAGAGCTTCCTGGGAAAAGCTTCAACGTATATAGAAGAATCAGAAATGTCTCTCTGCTATGTCACAACCATCTCTAAACCAGGGGAGGTAAAACAGGTGGTGTTTGGAGGAAATCTCAGTTTCCCCCTTGAGATGGTCTAGGTATAAAACTGATGATTAAGAACTCATGTAAATGGCTGTACAAAAGAAACCAGCAACGCATGAGCATCACTTACTGGCACTTTTATGTTTCAATCATTTACAACTATAAAGCTAAAAGACACCGTTGTAACAGTGACAGCAGGGTGAAAGAGAGGAAGGGGGAGCGATTGGGTACAGTGACTGAGAAGATGACAAGTATAGTTAGGCCAGCTGGGCAGATTGAGAATTGGATATGGCACACATGGCAGGAGAGAACAGCAGAGGCAATGAATTATCAAAAATATTGAGATTAAATTTAAATATAGTTTAAAGTGTGATCTGCATTTGAGAGGCTTATGTACATTGTTCAAGAACTTCTGTCCCAAAAAGCATATACAGACACAGACATCGAAACCCACATGAAGAATTCAGAGCACATTTTCCATGGAGGGAGAAGCAGCCCTCATAGGTCTCTAACTTCTACTTTTCCAATCGAAGAACTAAAACACAATGAAATCAAGACCAGTTATTAAAAAGTGAGGTATTTATACTGACCAGGTGAGTCGTTCTCATGTTCAGCTAAATTAACCCTGCTAAGCTGTATTGCAGACAAATGCAGTGTTTCCAGTGGCAGTCCAATTTTTGCAGCCAAAACACTAACCAAACATCTTATATCAGTGAAGAATTATGTCTGTCTTTTTCTCTCTGTTTCTATTTCTTTGTCTTTAACTTTTCATCTTTTTCCTACATTTTTTTTTCACTTTTAGGGTTTCCATGGAAATGGCAGCAGTAGAAAAGATTAAATATTCCCCCACCTTTTACACAGATTTTAAAATAAGGGGGGGAAATGTAAATGCCTCAGGGAACTGTTTAAGAGTTAATGTAAGCCAATATCCTATTATATAATGATGTAGCTTTAATAGCTAATATTTAATAGCTAATATTTATTTTCTAAGCCCATGTTTGCAAACATTTAAACATTCCCTGAATGACAGGTCCATATCCATGGAAAAAAGAGACTTGGGGGTCATCATTGACCACAAGATGAACATGAGCCTGCAATGCGATGCGGCGGCTAGTAAAGCGACCAAAACGCTGGCTTGCATCCATAGATGCTTCTCAAGCAAATCCCGGGACGTCATTCTCCCCCTGTACTCGACCTTAGTGAGGCCGCAGCTGGAGTACTACGTCCAGTTTTGGGCTCCACAATTCAAAAAGGATGTGGAGAAGCTTGAGAGAGTCCAGAGAAGAGCCGCGCGCATGATCAGAGGTCAGGGAAGCAGACCCTACGATGACAGGCTGAGAGAGCCCTGGGGCTCTTTAGCCTGGAAAAGCGCAGGCTCAGGGGTGATCTGATGGCCACCTACAAGTTTATCAGGGGTGACCACCAGCATCTGGGGGAACGTTTGTTCACCAGAGCGCCCCAAGGGATGACGAGGTCCAATGGTCACAAACTACTTCAAGATCGTTTCAGGCTGGACATAAGGAAGAACTTCTTTACTGTCCGAGCCCCCAAGGTCTGGAACAGCCTGCCACCGGAGGTGGTTCAAGCGCCTTCATTGAACACCTTGAGGATGAAACTGGATGCTTATCTTGCTGGGATCCTATGACCCCAGCTGACTTCCTGCCCTTTGGGCGGGGGGCTGGACTCAATGATCTTCCGAGGTCCCTTCCAGCCCTGATGTCTATGAAATGTATGAAATATCTACTGTGTAAAAAAAACATATTTGGAAAATTAATATATAGGGATAACATGCTTATCCATTGAAATCTGCCTGGATCTACACCAAGGGTAACTGGCAGTGGAATACAACCTATATGAGTTACCAGTTTATGCTGAGGATTTAGACATCTGGGTGACCTCTGAATTGTGTTGTACATCTCTGCCAGTAAAACCCTTGTGTTATGGAGGCACAAGTTGGACTGATCTTTGTACTGAAAGTTGTAAGTTAGAAAAGTCAAAATAAGGCGAAAGCAACGACCTGGTAAAAGAGGTTGACATTGATTTCCCAATATACTGCAATTCAAGAGTCTGGAGGGGGCACTAAAAATGTAGCTGAGAATATTTAAATTGTAACTCCTGATTAACAGAAGTAAACAGCATGGGTACATCGTGGCTCAGCTGAATCAAAGATTTCTGAATCTAGAGCATTTTACTGATGAAAGACACTCCAGACTCTGCGCACAAAATGCATATTTAAGGTAAAGTATATTGTATTATGCAAAAAATAGATGCGATTGAAAAAAACAAAACAGTGAGTTTGGTAATCAGTCTACTCCCTCCACCCCTCACCCCACGCTTCGGAAAACCAAATACAAAATTTGCCTAAAAATAGCAGGGGGATGGGGAGACTAAATTAATTCTGGTCAGATTCAGTGTATACTTTTTTTTTGTAAAATAATGGTTGGATAGGACTTTCAAAGTGATCAAGGATGTTATATTAACATTTTAAAAGTTCTTTTTTAATGACAAAACATTTTGTCTCATCTTTTTCTTAATTAAATCTGTCAACTTTGCATTTTGAAACAATTTTGTTTTCCTCATTTAAATTCTTAAAAAAAAAGAAAATAAAGATTTTATAAGGTGCTTAATGACTACAAGACTTAAACATTAAGTTTCAGATCAAAGAAAATGCCTTAAATTGATATATATAATGCTTCTAATATACAAACTGAAAATAAATGCATATCGTGTTGATTTGACACCCGTCAATTTCTGGTCCCTACCATTTTTTTTTCCATTTTAGTCATCAAGACAAAGCATGAATCATTCATCCCAGGGGCTTTTCCATAGTTATTTTCTCTTTATCTCGTGCCTCCATTTTCAAACTTAAGTGCCTAAAATCTTGGGTTTTTTGTTGTTTTTTCATTGTTTGGTTTGGTTTGGTTTCATTTTGTTTGCTGCAGATATTCAATACAGAATAAGCCAGTAGCTATAACAGTTCACACTATGGTGTTTTTTTTTCCCCTTGCTTTTCTTCTCTCTTGCTTACCTTTATTTTTCAGTCAAGCTATAGAAAAAAATCTCTGGATTTCTGTTGTTACAAATTAAAATGAATAATCATTGAAAAAACTAATCTTAAAATCTTCAGATTAAACACACTTGCTAATTGTTTGTGGTTGTTGTTTTGATAAGCCAAATGGTCACCAGGCAACAAATGTTTTAACTATGTTTCAACCTACAAAGATCCCATACTGCTCAATTAACATAGAAAACATTCAGTATTTCTGATATAAGTTCTGATGACATGATTAAGTGGTCACACTGTAATAAACCAATAATCGTAAGCCTATTAGACTTTGTAATGATATATTTTTATCCCATGTCTAAGACCACTTACTCAATTAACCTACTGAGTTGAGTAATAAAGCAAACAAACAAACACACAAAAAATCATTAGCTGCTACTAATATGTTGGGATGCATGTGCCAAAGAGGTCAAGAAACAATATATTATATTTCTTGAATTATTTCCAGAAAAAAAAATAACTATACTGCTATTTATAAAGTAAATCCATTTATCACATGTTTTATATCTACTTTATAACTCTCATAATCTGAACACTCTGCCTCTATTTTCACATTGCTCTTTGCAACTACAGCACTAGATGACAGTTATGCACCCCTTTAAAAGAAGAAAAAAGTGGGAGGGGGCAAGAAGGAGGTTGATTTGCATATACCAAATTACTCTTCGGTGTAAACACATCACATATACATCACACAACACACCTGGGTCAAAATCTGATTGGAAATGCATCAAATGGGTTTTGGAAGCTGTGCCAGTGTTTTGGAGCCCTTTCATGGGCCCTCCTGAATCTAAGGGTGTGGGGTGGTACCTTACAGGCAAAATGGTTCAGAGAGGAATGTCCTTTCATAGGTATGTAGGTAGGTATGTAACAACCTACTTTATCAGAAACAACGTGGTTCTATCCGTCTTGAACTGGGATTCTTGCCTGCAATATCCATATTTACCAACCACAAGAGCATTAGGTACCTGTGCATCTTTTTTCTCCAGGAGTTTGTAAGAGAGTAAGTTCACAGTGAAGTAGAAACCGCTTTTTTGAATACAGTAGTATTTATTTGTTAATGATTTGGGGTGACTGGTCCTGGCCAACCACTGAAAATTAAAAGGAGCATCCCGGGCATGGGGTAGGAGGTGGGGAGGCAGAGTGGCATGAGCTGTGAAATAGGAAACCCTAGCAGATAGCAAAGCTGCTGCCCTAAAATAAGTAAGCTTGATTAGTGGAATGACCTTTAAAAGGGGAGATGATTGCTAACACCTGTGAATTAAAGAACAATGGGTCATTAATTAGCCATTGGCTCCCTTAGCTGCCTGAATAGTAATAGCAGAGCTAGAAGGGGACAGCCTGTCCCAGCCCCTGCCTGCAGCAGGACTACTGATTTGAGAGGCAGGTGGGAGTGGGGGTGGGTGGGCAATGTCCTGGATTTCATATTGTTCCATATGGTCACCCAACTGCTGGGACCACAGCCTTCACAATGTGGGTCCAAAGAACAGAGACTATCATTCATCTTTTCTCACCTAGGATTTCTCCAAAGACAGTCTGTCCTCCAAAGACAGGATTTCTCTGTCTGCGACAATCTGTTCATCCTCTGCCTGGAAGGGGAAGTTGTTCAGTGGGAATTCTTGAACTTTCTCTTCTTGGCTTTGGCAACACCTATATAACCTGCGTAGCACCAAGCAGGTATCTTCTTTACAGCCTTCTTCTTGTTGTTTACGGAAATATTCCTTGCCTTGCACACTGTTTTGCATTTCAGTTCCTCTAACAAGCATTTTAATCTCATCCCAGGGCAAGTAATCCATTAAAAACAAAGGTAGGCACAATAACCATAAAAAATCATATAGCTATTTCCCAATTTGGCACACGCACATACACACCTGGTTCATCTGTCCTGAGTTTCAAAAAGAAAGATTCATCTTCTAGTCCAGAGGACTTGGCAACCATGCTTTGCTGGTTACAATATAGTACAGACTTGATAAACTTATGGACAGCACCATTTTAATCCCTTCCCCACTTGCTTTGCTCTCCCAATATCTCTACATTCATTTTTCTGCCTTCCTACTCTTCCAAGTGTGGAGGTCCATCATCCCTCCTTTCCTCCCAGCTTACTTGCTTTCTTTAGATGTTAGCCGAAAACCATTTTTCTTTTACATTGCAAAGGAATACAGGCCACATCTGGCTTGCTTTACCCATGAACATCATTCCACCAATTTCCATAAAGCAAGCAGCAATAGCAAGCACAGGGACAGCAAAACAGATAGGCATACTGAGTGGTGTTTTGCACCCATGTAAGCAAGCAGAAGAAGAGGCATTATAAAAGAAGCCAATGGCATCCAAAATCCCATGTGAAAAGTAGGCATCTGACAGAAGGAGATTGAGTACTGACAGTCAGTAAAGAAAGGCAGCCTTCCAACCATTGCCTTACTGTGGCTAGGAAGTTTCAGTCTTAAACAACTCAGTTGTCAATCCGTTGTGTATAACATAATTCCCACTCACCACCCTACCAGATAGACAGGATGACATCAGTACCAAGCATAGAAGGCATGAAATGCCCAAGATGGATGATTTCAGGGCAAAAGGGACTGACAGACAGGGGAGAAAAAAAAAAAAAATCCTGGGTGAAAATTACTGTTAAGGCCAATGTGTTCTCAGGACATTGAAAGGATCAGGCCTATGTTTCCCAAGGGGAAAACTGTCTGAATATTTCAATAGAAAGAAAATAAGTGTTAAATGCTATGGCTTTCGCAAATACATTTTTCTAAGTTTTATATTCTGATACCTTCTTATACTAAATTGAATTGAGAAGAGGTGATCAGAGCTGCAAATGGAGACTGATAAAAAAAAAATGCAAAGAATAATGGGGCCATCCCCAATTTGCATTTAGGAAAGTCCCTTGAATTTCTCTGTTATGCTTTCCTGTCAAGGAAAAAAAAAAAAAAAACAACCTGAACAGGTTCAAACCTGCTCCGACAGAAATCATGAGAAGTTTGTCTATTAAGAAATTAACCTTAATGATATTTGTGACAGTTTAATTTGCCTATTTAAAATAAACATCATCTGTTCCTTCTTCTGCTAAATGTTCTTCTCCCACTCTTAGAAAATAAAGGCTCATTTAACAACTGGCAGCCAAATACATTCCAACATCATTGAACCAAGCTGCTGAGGTTCATTACATTCAGAAATAATTCCACCGCTCCAAAAAAAAAAAGATTGATAATTAGTATGTTCTAGTGCCCTTCCACCCCTACTGTTTAACTCAGTCTCAGAGGTGAACCCTGCAAAGTGTGGAGAGAGTGTAAAATCTTTAATATATGTATATTTGCTAGTTCTAATTAAAAGACAAACAGGCAAGTTACCAAGGTCCCCAAAACACATAAATATCACAGACAATAGAAATGGAAGGGGCATATTAAGTTCTTAATTCATATCTCGCCAATGTACGTGTATGTCCTATAATAGCTACTGATTTTTTTTTTCCCACAATAGTGGTTTTAAACAAGGAGGCTGAAATTAATTTCTTTAGAAGATTATTCTGCACTCTAATACATACCATTGTTAGGAATTTTTTTTTTTTTTTTGGTATTAAACCTGAAATGTCTTTTATTTTTCTGGTATCCAGGTTGTAGCCGTATTGGTTTTGCACCTTGTTACACACCCTCGCAACACGTGAAACAATGCATTGGGCCTTTCCCATACATCCTTCAAACAGCTGGGGTTGGAAATGCCTTTCCTTGTACGCTCATATCCTGAAAGAGCTGAAGCCAGGAATCTTTCTAATCCATTCTGTGCCAGGCTTCCTGTGTGTGATGCCAGCAATTCACTTGGCTACTTCATGGCACCATTTCCATCTCTGCAAAGTAAGAACTTGCTTGTGACAGTAGTGTTGCAACGTTTATATGGTCACCGTTGTAAAGCCCCCCAAAACACCGGATTGAAAAGGCTACATGGCAATAAAGTTAACTTGTTGCTGTTGTTTGCTTCAAGCCCTGCATCTAACATTTCCCCCAGCCCAAATAATTTATAATGGTATTTTTAAATAAGCTACCAGCCACTTTGTTTTGCATATAATACTACATGCCTCTAATCTCATGTCTACTTCAGGCACTACACTTAAACAGTTGATAAGAAGATGCAAAAAACACTAGTTTATAAAGATGCACCTTTATGCATAAAACAAGATGCATAAAACACTACCGTATTTTAAAATATCATTGGATTCTTCCAAACAAGGCTCCTTCAAATATTCAAAACCATATTGGTATGATGCATTACTTATCTAACACTTAAAAATAAATTAAAAAAAAATAGTGTCATGATCAACAGAAAATAAACACATCTGCATATTTACATTGCTTGATTAAATATAGACAGGGCAATGAAAACTGAGTACGCCCAGGCTCTTGTTTACACCAAACTTGTTAAAATTTCAGCATAACACTTTGCTAAACCCTCCTCGTGCTATGCTCCCCCAAAGGACTGTCTCCTGACAACTCTTGCTTCCAAAAAAAGCATGTCTATTAATTTCTGGTCCCCTGCTCTACTTTATTACAAGTTATGGTAATCAAATATATGCCGGTTAATTTACGGGCTTTTATATGCTCATGATTATGGCATCTGGGCACTTGGGAATTCAAAAGCAAGCACCACAATAAACAGCCTCGAAATAACCTCGCTTCGTGCAAGTTTGTCCATCGAAAGAAAATTGCATGCAATGGTAATCCATCCTCAAAGAAATGAATGACAAAAAAAAAAAAAAAAGTAGGTGCCATGTACTCTGCTCTGAATGCCCATATGCAGCATGTATAAGTAAGCTAATAAAAAAAATAGGTAAAATTAAAAATACTTCCAATGATTATTGGGACTACAAACCACAGAATGGTCAGGGAGAAAGGACACTCAAGAATAAATGCAGTACATCTCTGGGTGATTCAACAGCACCAAGTAAACTTACTGCTTAGCATCTATGATACTATTCAAGAAAAATACTGGCTAACAGTTATTCTATTTACCAATTGCATCATAAATAATATAAAAAAGACATCTTCCACAGGGAAAGCACAAATAGTAGCCATAACATTGAATTTCCCACACATGCATTTTAATTATATTCATCATTAGTAAAAGCTGATTAAAGCATTTAAACATATTTTGTTTTCCTTCCTGCTATGCATCTGCTATGCAGCATCTCTTTCTTGATGGTCTGTTTCTAGTAAGTCACATTAAAAAAAACCCCAAAAAACCCTTTGTTATATTATTTTCCTTTAAAACACAGTTTTCACCATTGTTCAGGTGTAACCCTAAGCTATCCCAAGCTGCTGTGAACACCACTGTGTTGAAAAGCTGCTCCTTCCATTTACCTATTTCACCTCTGAAACGGCAGCTGCTCGGTGCAGCTCCTAGCACTGTAGGATCATAGGAAAAATTGTCTGGAAGGGAACTTGTGTCATCAACTAGTCCAGACTCCTACTCAAGTCTGGACTGTCCCTGGCTAGACCATCCCAGCCAAGTATCTGTCTAAACTGGTATTAAAAAAGCCCAAGGATGGAGATGCCACAGCTTCTCTAGGTAATCTATTCCAGTGCTTGAGCAACATCAGTCAGGAGCTCCCATAAATCTCCAACCTAAATGTCCTTTGCTGCAGCTAGAATCCATTGCTTATAGTCCTGTCCCCTACAGCCACAGAAAATACCCTATATTCAGACTCCCTACAATCGCCCTCCAAGTATTTTAAGATGTTTATCAAATCCCCCGCTGAGTTTTCTCTTCTCGAAATGAAACAGCCCTAGCTTTCAGCCTCTCCTTATAAGTCTTGCTTTCCAGACCTCTATCCATTTCTGTCACTCTAAACTGAACTCTTTCCAATTTGTCCACAGCCTTCTTGAGGTGTGGGGCCCCAAACTGGAAACACTAACTCAGGCGAGGCTGAAGACGGAAGAGAAGATAACGCCGTCATCGCTGATAAAAGTTCAACAAAATATACCTGGAAATTTCTGATACAGCTTTTCCAACTTTAATCCTACTAAAAACATAAATTCTCAAGAAGAAGAGAGGACAGACAAGAGTGGGAGGAATTAGATGGTGGGTGTCTCAAATTCACTTATTATATATGCCCAGCACCCCAAGATTCTCCCTGCTGTCCTGTTGCTTCTCCTAAAGAACAGGCCAAGGTTTGTCCTGGGATAACACCACGGCCTTAATAGACAAGGATACCAAGAAATTAATAGACAAGGATAACAAGATCGGTTCTTCTGCTCTTACTGGACTCCACAGCTACAGCAGAGGAATCCTGCCAGCTCTGCCAGCTTTCACAAACTTGGGCTGTAAAAGAATTTTATATCCCTATTTCCATAGAACGGGAACATCACTAGCCCAGAGATCATGCTTTCCTGTAGGCAATCGGTAAAGAGGTGAAATGACAAAAGGATTTATTATATGGGAAAAAAGAATTATACAAGAAAAAGTGACCATAAACTTTGAAGACAAAACAGGACAAATTGTGTTTCTCACCCTTCACCTGGCTACAGCAAACCTCCTGCCAGCCAGGACTGGTGGGGACTTGGACTCTCCCAAGACTGGAATAAGCCAAACCCAATGAAAAAATTCAGTCCTCCCCCAAACTCGCCATCAGCATTGCTGATAAATTTACAAATCCTCTAGAAATGTCTTTCCTTCTTGGGGCATCCCTCAAGTTAATGGCCCATTGCTTTGCTTTGGTGGGGTTGGTTTTCTGATTACAGGATGACAACACTGTGGGTACCCATCCCAACAATAGTCCCTTCTGCCTTCTGCCCATTTATTATAACAAATCAGACGTAGAGAATATAAACTATATTTATACATATATTCATCTGAAAGATTTATTAAAGACATAACGTTATTTACATTTTCTTCCTACCTATGTCAACAGATACACGACTTTCATTGAACTCTGTTTTTTTCAACCTTAATTCTTAGGGGTGCTGCTGCTTTTGTGTCTTTGTGGCTCACTGGGTGGGTCTACACATGTCCCTATGGTGCCTTTATTACTGTGCCGTCATTTAGTACTTCCTTTTGTAAGTACTAAATGATGACACAGTAACAGCTCATACTGCGCCATGCACACACTGCACGGTTATTTTTAGCTGCTACTTTGCCATAACAACACGCTATAAGGAGGAAGTGTGTTGCCATGGTGATGTAGCTGTGGCATGATGGTTCTTGCCCGTGGATGCTATGTTGCCATGTTGCTACGGCAATGTAGAATCACATGTAGCATGCATCACTGTGTCACAATATCCTTTACATATTCATCCCAGGCATGAGAGAGAGACAACATTTTTCCCCCAACAAATTTTAGCATTTCTCCTTTTGACCTACCTGAAATTATATTATCAGGCCTATTTCAATTTTCCAACTCTCTCATGACTCCTCAAATAAAAGACAAAATTAGACACTATGCACGTATAAAGTATGTGGCATCAGATTACCACCAATTATAAACTCTTGAATACAAAACTGTCTCACAGCTCTGCTGGAAATAAAACCTATCATGATGTTCTATCTACTGCAGTGTCCCGTAACAATTTATCCAACCAACAGTAAAATACAGAAAGTGTAGTTTTTATAATGATTGGGTAATGTGAAGATCTCCCTTGTAGATTAATGCAACAAACTCATTTTGTGAACCCCAAACTAGTATTAGCTTTCAGGTTTCCAAAATTTCACTATGCATCAAAAAGTACTATCAACTCTATGGGGAAAGAAACCATTTAAAGAACAATGTATCTGTTAGAACGTAATAATTGTTTCAATATTGGCAAGACCTTTAGGACATGGCAAAGAAAAACATGTTAAAGATATTTTAAAACAATACATTCATTTCATTAAAAAAGCAAGAGTTAAAATGAAGTGATAATATAAAGGCACACATCATCATGTTTGAAGTGTAGAGCAAAACTGGATAAAAATAAACCAGTGAAGTAACAATTTAAGGCTTAATATGCAAGTAATGAGATACGTAATTCAATATACATAGGCTTTGATTCCTTCCACTTGGTACTCCCCTCTCTCGTATATATAGAAAACTACCGAGTGAAGGGAATCAGTTGTTGTGTGCATGTGTATTGAATTGCCTAATCCAATTACTTACATATTAAGCCTTAAATTGATACTATACATCTATAGTGTGCATGGTTACCAAATGGAAGGAATCATAGTAAACAACAACTGTTCCCAACAACTAGGCTAGAAGTTTCTAAAATTCTATATGTTGCCATAAATGATTAGTTTATAGATACAAGAGGGTGGTATACTACTGAAAAGGAAGGAAAATATATTGTTTTTGGGTAGAGGAATCAGGAAGGAACACCAGACAATAAAGCTAATGCCGCAGACCCAGAATGACATAGGCAGACAACAGTACTGCCACTCATCTATGAAGTGGGGAAAAAAAAACCCAAACCCCCCAACCAAACAACAGTTTATTAGGAGTATTGAAATGGAAAAAGAGTTTAGGGTACATCCAACATTTACCTTCCAGTGAGCATATCAATTTATAGATGTTAAAACCAGAAGATGTCATCTCCAGCTTTTCCATATCCTTCTCAGAGTGTGTACAAATGTTACATTTAGTAGGACCTACCCCAGGTGTGCAGGTGTTTACAGGGGTTAAACCACCCTAAAACTGGCAAATCCAATATTAGTTAGTTCACCCTCCTGAGATGAAATAACTTTAAATTGACCTTCTTTGACCCTATCTAAACTGAATCAGTCTAGTCTATGCCTGCACACATTCACAGCATAGCCCTGGAACTGAGAAAGCCCAGCCACTTGCCCCAGACCCAGGGCTGTTCTCTTTTTATTCTTCAGCCGGGCTCTTTTTAGCCCGATTACGCCTCCCTGAATCAGGCAATGCCCCCACCCCCACCATGGACCCTACAGACCCACCAGCCCCTCTGCCCCAAGTTATTTAACTTTGGGTTCCCCGTGCTACTCCCAGCAGCGGCTAACACCTGGATGTGCCACTCTCAGTTTAGGGTAGGCAGCTCAAAACAAGCCGCTTAAACCTAAAGCATGTCATGTGAACATGGTCACATCCTTAAATTGCACAGCCCAGACTTGTGCAGAGTACTTTAGCTGAAGTCTAACAGGCACTGAGCATAGTGGTATTATTATCTCCCTTCTCGTTTAATGTATCACGTTATAGCCTCATGAAGTTGGTTGCCCACCTTGGGAGGAAAAAAAAATTGAAAGAATTGCAGACAACTCACAAGTTTTGGTCCTAGCTGTTATTTGTCAAAGACAGTACCGGCATGTGGAAGTTACTGGAATTAGATCAAACTTGGCAAAAGATGAGGATTTAAGGATACATTTATATTTTATATGACTATATATGTTTGGGAACATCCTCAGACAAGGGATTGTCTAAGGAAGCTTTTCTTGTTAAATTCTCTATCACTGAAACCTTCCCCAAAACTGCATGGAACATGGAGATAATGAGGCATCTGCTCAGAGTGAACACCAGTTTAGGAATCTGTGGGGAGAAGAAATCTCTTTCTGTAGAAGAGAGCGATGAACTTGGGAAGGAAACCCTAGACAGAAATATACTTGAGTGGCAATTATTCTGTATCCCCCAGCTGATGCTAGTAGTTATTTCCCAAATGGTGATGTCCGGACATTCATCACATTTTGATGAAACCGCTTGTTATCTCTTAGTTGTGAGCAAGACATTTCAGGGCACAAAGGTCATCACATGTCATTCAGAGAAGACAATAATTAGAACCTCTCAACTACACATAAGATGCTATTGAACCTGAACAGTTCTGCCCACTGATAGGGTCAGCAATTTAATATCACAACATTAGGTGTAATGACTATGATTACTGCCTATTTACTTTCACACCTACTGCAGAAGGTAATTAAAGATGCATCCGTTTCTTTCTAATTAATTTTAAAACTTGAGGACCCTGAGTTGGTCCTCAAGGCCAACTTGAAAAAAATGTAACATCCATCAGCTCATGGCAGACTGTCACCCAGGACTACCCCAAATGGAAGAAAAGTCTGCTGCAAGGATCTCACTGCTTTGAAACCTTATGATGACAACAGAAGATGGAAAAGCAGAAACGGCAGAAACTGTGTCACAGACCAAATCAAGAATCCAGAGCCACCCACCCCACACAGCAACACGTGCCCGAGTTCCAACAGACTCTTTTGATCCCAGATCGGCCTCATCAGCCATCTTCGGACTAAAAGATAAAGCAATCATGGAAGACTACCATCTGCAACTGCAAGGGACTGTTGATGAGCTTAATACTATCTTAATTCAATTGGAAAAAAGGGACAAGATACAGGATCAGACAAAGAAGGAAAAGATCAAGTTTTGTTGTTATTTGGTCAAAACCTTATTAACTAGAACTTGATGTTACACCAGAACACGTTTGTGTGTGTATGCATGTGTATGCACCTGCTGCATTTCATTTGGGGTACCAATTATAGAAATAAAATATCCATGTTTTATATGCTTTATTTTGGGGCTGCTGAAATATTTTCTATTAGAATCCTCTGCCTACCCCCTTTGAATTAACATTAATTAATATCTGTACTCCAGTAGCACTCAGAAGTCCTAAGTACTTTCACAAATTTAGGAAGAAACATCCTGTTCTTAAGAATTTGTAATCTGTATTTGTATAAACTTTCTTTGAACTAAGGAAAAAAAATGACCTCACATCTACAACCCTGGATGATCCCAGGGGAAGTGGAAGTTATATACTATATGGATGGAAGATAAGGAAGTGGCAAAATTGGCAAACCATTTAGTGCCACAGACTGTAATGGTTCCTGCTATATATAGTTTCATAGTTTCAGGGTCGGAAGGGACCTAATAGATCTTCTAGCCCGACCCCCCGCCAGGGCGGGAGAACAACCCAAAAAACACAAACAAAACCACTCACCCTAAAAACAAAAACGGGACTCAAATGAGTCCAGCCAGGTAAGTATCCAGCCTCTTCTTAAAGATCCCCAGGGTAGGGGCCAGCACCACCTCCCTTGGAAGTTGGTTCCAGCTCCTAGCCGCCCTGACTGTGAAGTAGTTTTTTCGGATGTCCATTCTGTACCTCCTCTCCATCAACTTGTGCCCATTATTCCTTGTTATGCCAGCAGGGGCTAGGGGAAACAGCGTCTCCCCCAAACCCTTCTGGTTCCCCCTAGTGAGTTTATAGACGGTCACCAGGTCCCGCCTCAGCCTTCTCTTGTGGAGGCTGAATAGGTTCAAGTCCCGCAGTCTCTCACTGTAGGGTCTGCCCTGTTGTCCCCGGATCATGCGGGTGGCCCTCCTCTGGACCCTCTCCATGTTGTCCACATCCCTCCTGAAATGGGGCGCACAGAACTGGACACAATACTCCAGCTGCGGCCTGACCAGCGTCGCATAGAGGGGGAGGATCACCTCCCTGGCTCTACTCGAGATGCACCTGTGGATGCACGACAAGGTCCGGTTAGCCCTGCCAACCATGACCTCGCATTGTCGGCCCATGTTCATCTTGGAGTCAATAATGACACCAAGATCCCTTTCCGCCTCCGTGCTCTCAAGTAGGGAGTTCCCCATCGTATAAGTGTGCTGCTGGTTCCTACTACCCAAGTGCAGCACCCTGCACTTGTCCGTATTGAAACGCATCCTGTTCCTGTCTGCCCACCCCTGTAACCTATCCAGATCCTTCTGCAATCTCTCTCTCCCTGCTAGCGTGCTCACCTCCCCCCAAATTTTGGTGTCATCAGCGAATTTAAACAGGTTGCTTTCCACCCCAGCATCAAGATCGCTGATGAAGAAATTGAACAGCGCAGGGCCCAGGACCGAGCCCTGAGGGACTCCACTACCCACCTCCCCCCAAGTCGAATATGATCCATCCACCACCACCCTCTGAGTGCGACCCTTCAGCCAATCTGCAATCCATCTGACCGTGTAGGCATCTATGCCACAGTCGCCTAGTTTATTAATTAGGATGGGGTGAGAGACGGTGTCAAAGGCCTTGCTGAAGTCCAGATATCATATCATGTTGTGTGGAGTGGTTTTGCATAAAACTGAAGGAAGGATGGTGGACTTAATTATATGAAGACAGACCAGCCTCTGACTGCTCCAGAGCAGAGACACAGGAGAGGTAGAGTGATTCTGTATATTCACAGCTGAAGGAAAGGCTCTGAAGCAAAGACATAACTGGACACTGCTGTGCCTTGGGTGGCAGTGGCTGCGGATGGACCATCGGTGGCAAGTGCTACTTTTGTGCCACCCCTCAGTTATACCACTCCTCTGAAATAGTCCACACTTAGTGAAAGTTTTGCCTGGATATAGACGGTGGGGTTTACTGATTCTACACAGCCTCTAGCCTATGGAAGCTATGGGAATGTGAAGCAAGAAGACCTGTTGATGGGGAAATTTTAATTCCTTTGTAAGATGAAGAGACTAGGGAGATTTTGTTGCGATGGGTTTCCAGTTTTGCAATGTTGATAGCTCAATTTGTGTATGTCCGTACCCAGAGCCTAAAAGACGAGTACATAAAAAAACTCCAAATATATACATTATCCCAAGATAATGAATTTGTTTAATTATAGTGTGCGTTTGAGGGATACATAGCCATGGCAAGTGTACTGATCTGCATGCCTATTAGTACCTCATATGGAAAGATGAAAAACAAGCCAACAACATTAAAACAAATCAGAAAAACTAAGTTATGCAATTACCGTGTAGTGCTAGCTAATGTTGAAGCCTTCCGTTGCAAGACTAATTTAAGCTTTAAAGCCCCAGGCAAATAGAAGCTTTGATTTCCAGAGAAAGGGATTAGTTACCCATCCTAAGAATATTTCTAAAATCTCCCAAACAAGCAAAAGTACCATTGGTGAAGATGTGCATTTGTTTTCATTTTTAGCAAACCTGCACTGGTGAAAAAAGGCTGCTTATGAGAGCGAAATTACATTTCTGTTATTTGTTATTCTGTTTGCCTCTATATATTTAAAGTGTCCATCATTGTGGTACCTTAAAATATTTAACTACATCTCATAAACAGGAACAGTTATTAAAAGAACGAGTGTAAGCATATCCTGCATACATAAACAAATCCTACTATGTATATGACTTCACTTATCAAACCCGCACGTCTCGTGGAATTGCTTTGCACATGGAAAACAGTTAATGTTTCACTGCTAATGAAACAGGAGTTAGATGACTGGGGAAATGCCAAATGCTATGCAACTCAGTCCACCTTTTAAATCACAACTTCCATTGTATTCGGGCAGCCGTGTCTGCAGCGTGTAGAACAAGCAGTTCAAAATTTTACAGCTGTTCCTTCTCTCTGAAACCAGAAGGCAGCTCCTGGGGAAGAGATTTCCAGAATGCTGGTTCAGCACTTGGAAGAAGAAAAGAAACAAATGGGGAGTATGAAAAGTTAAACCTTCTATAAAATTAGACACAGAGGCTCCGATTCTGACATGTTCGCACATTGATTAGGTCCACATCCTGCATGTAGGCCCACACCAATTAACAATGTCTGCATCACAAGCTGTCACTGTAGAATAAAGATGACAGAATCAGGCCTTTAGAACTATTAAATATAATCCCAGGAAACTGGAATAAAAAAAATATTTATAATGCAGTTTCATTACTTGTCCAGGGCAAGTACCGCTAACAACAACCAAATAATCACTGAGTCATCCCTTTCCAGTGAATTTTCATATAACCAGATAGCCTCCCCAAAAGATAAGGAAGCACTGCATCGCTATACCTTTATTCCAAACTACTGGAGCCAAGCCTTTTTTTATATTCAGCAAGTGACCAGATTTTCAAATAGTCAGTGCCCATCGCTCCAGCTGGTTTCAGTCTTTTAAAATCAACCTGTTCATTTAGGGACCTAATATGCAAATAGTTTAACCATGTGTATCTGTACAGTTTCCCAGTCTTGGGTAATGGCGGGGTACATCCAAATATTAGATTTAGATAGACCTAACTTGGGTTATGTCAATCTAAATCAGGGGTGTGCAAAATACAGCCCATGGGCTGGACCCGGCCTGCCAGGACATTGTACTTGGCCTGCGGGGCCCCTAAAAAATTTAGAAAATTAATATTTATCTGCTCCTGGTTGCCTGTCAAAGTTCACAAGAGCCAGGGGCAGTAGGAACCAGGGGGAGCCAGCAGGAGCCAGCAACAAGGCCAGCCCAGCCCCAAACCACCCCGCCCTAAGCCCTCTCTCCCCCTCAACCGGAAGCCTCTGCCTGCCCTGGCTTTCACTGCTTCCCCGCACACCAGCTGATCTCCAGCACCACGTGGTGCCAGGCTGCATTGCCAGACTGTGGGAGCACAGGGCTGCAGTGGTACCAGGGCCAGGAGTGGGATGGTGTGTGTGGGTGGGTGCATGCAGTAAGCGGGGGAAAGAGAGAGAGAGAGAGAGAGAGATTGTATGTGTAGTGTGGGAGGCACAGAGAGTGTGCGTGTGTATGTAGTGTGTGTTTATAGGGCAAGCCCCACAAGCACATACTGCCATACATGCAGACCCCACCCCCCACATCCCCTCACATACCCCAGTCACCTTCCCCCACACACAACCCCCCACAAACTTCATACCCATCCACACCCCACCTATCCAAGCACAACCAGATGCTCCCTCACCCCACCCACACACTCTCACATCTCTCCCTCCACAAAATCCCTACACACACCCGCTCCCACACCCCACATACCCACACACCCACAGCCCCATACAAAACTATACCCCCCATTCCCCCACCCCCGCCACAGTATACAAGGGTAAAACTTCATTTTCAGCTATTGTGCAATCACCTCTGTGTACACTACACAAGTGCATGTAAATCAGGACAGAAATATTTTTTAAATCAAATTAATGAACATTGTAGATGTTTGATTTTTAGAATATAATTTGGTATTTTTCTGGTTCTGAAATGGCAAAACCCCTTGCTGAGAGGAGTACTGCCGGGTGCAAGGGAAGGGAATTCTAGTGGCAAAGGCTGGGGCAAAGGTCTTGGGTTTCCGATCCCAAGATGGTGACCGGGAGGCGGGGAACCTGCCAGGGGGTGGGACTACCCATGTGGCCCTTGACAGTTTAGCAAAACTCTGTAAGCAGCCCTCTGCCCAAAATAATTGCCCGCCCCTGATCTAAATACTAATTCTTGAAGGTGTTCTGAGGGTTTAAATAGGATTAAAAAATGGCATGGCCAATCTAAGTTCATTTACCTGAGGAGGTCCACTAATTTAGATCGAGAACGAGTGAACTTGATCTAAAAAGGGGTTAATCTTATCTAGTGAACACCTGCTATGCTATTCCTACCTCCACAACCTTAAACACGCTATTTGCAGTCCAGGAACCTCCCCCTCTCCCTCCAACCAGACAACCCCTCCCCTCACCTGCAGACCCACCAACTCCTCTTTCCCCCACCACCCCTGCAGACACACAAGTACCCTCCCACCTTCTGAACACACCAAGCCTTCTGCCAGTTCTGAATGACTTATCTCAGGATGCTTGTGCCACTTCTTACAGTGGCAAATGAATGCACAGTCCACTGCCAGTCTAGGTTTAGACAGATTTAAGCAAGGTGTCTAAAGCTAGACTAAGCACAGAAAATGCTTGTTTGCACCCATAAACTACAAATCTAGTCCTCGACGATCCTTGGTAAGTATCTAACACAGACCACATATATGAAAGAAAACATGTCAGCCATCTCGCTTTTCTGTCCATGTGATGGGATCAAAAAGTCCATAGGCAAACTTGGATAAAGGGACAATAAATGAAGAACTATTACAAAGAATAAAATTATTTTTTAAATAATGTGAATATTTCATTTGCAACAATGCATAATTACTGTGTATGTTTTTAAAGAGTTTTAAACTGCCATTTTTTTTTCTTGGACAGCACTTAGCAATACTTATAAAGTGTTGGGAGTGTATTCCAGATTCTGGTAACCCTTATGGAAAAAAAAAGTTTTATTTTATGTCCAGCCTAAATTTTCCCTCTCTAAGCTTGCGCCCATTGGTTTTCGTCCTCTTTTGAGGTGCCTTTCTGAAGAGTTGCTCCCCTAGATCTTGATGCCCACACCTAACGTACTTGTAGGCGGCTATCAAATCACCTCTCAGTCTTCTCTTACTCAGACTGAACAGGCCCAGTTCCCAGAGTCTCTCCTCATAGGGCCTATCCTCCAGGCCCCTAATCATATGGGTAGCCCTTCTTTGTACCCTCTCAAGCTTATCCACATCCTTCCTGAAGCAGAACCCAACACAGTACTCCAGCTGTGGCCTTACCAATGCCAAATAGAGAGGGAGAAGCACCTCGCTAGATCTATTGACAACACATTGGCTGATGCACACCAGAGCTCTATCTGCCCTGCTGGCACACTGTTGGCTCATGTTCATCTTCTGGGTGATCATGACCCCCAAGTCCCATTCAGATGCTGTGCCAGCCAGTGAAACACTGCCCATCATGTAATTATGGTGAAGGCTCTTCCTACCCAGACAAATATATATCTGTAATGAATGCATGGAAATGCAACACATAGATTGATGGATAAAAATGATGATTCAATCAAATAAGGAGGAGACAGTATAGCTTTTCATAGTATCATAGTACTTACGGTCAGAAGGGACCTAAACAGATCATTAGGTCCGACCTCTTGCCCCGGGCAGGAACGGATGCCAGGACCGTATCATCCCAGCCAAATATCTGTCCAGTCTCCTCTTGAAGACCCCCAAGGTAGGAGAGAGTATCACCTCACTTTGGAGCCTATTCAAGAGCCTGGCAGCCCTAAATGTAAAGTAATGTCTCCTGATGTCCAGCCTGAACCTTCTCTCTAACAATGTGTGGCCATTATTCCTAGTAACCCTGGGTGGTGCACAGGGGAACAGAGTCTCCCCCAATTCTCACTGGTCCCCCCGGTGAGTTTGTAAACAGCTACCAGATCCCCTCTCAGCCTTCTCTTGTGGAGGCTGAATAGGTTCCGGCCCTTTAGCCTCTCTTTGTAGGGCCTGCCCCACTGCCCCTTGACCATGCGAGTGGCCCTCCTCTGGACCCTCCCAATGCTAGCCACATCCCTCTTGAAGTGCGGTGCCCAGAACTGGATGCAGTACTCCAACTGTGGCCTGACCAATGCTGCATATAGGGAAAGGATCACCTCCCTGGACCTGCTTGTGATGCATCTGTAGATGCACAAGAAGGTGTGGTTAGCCTTACTGACCACTTCCTCGCATTGGCGGCTCATGTTCATCCTGGAGTCAACAATAACTCTAAGATCCCTTTCTGCCACCGTGTTGACAAGAAGGGTGTTCCCAGCCTATAGGTCTGTTGTTGATTCCTTCTCTTTGCACTTTTCTTTGCTGAATTCCATCCCTTTTGGCAATGAGATAAGGAAGCTGGAGATTTTGAACTAAACAGTCAGGAGTTCCTGGTCTGCCATAAGCTTCTTGTGGGACTTCTGTAAGCCACTTAAGGATACATTCACCCAGAGCCTTGTGATACTCAGCTTGGCCACAACTAACTTCGAAATACAATTCAGACAAAATATGCTTAAATTTGGTATATAATAGTGTCGCGGCGCACCTCAGTGCTCCTGCTCCTAGAGAGGAGAAACTGCCAGGGAGAGAGCCCTGGCAGAACATAATGAGCACAGCTGCGAGTTGCCGGGGCAATTAACAAGAATCAGCTGGCCAGAAGGGGGCAGGGCCTGGCCCTCATAAAGCCCAGGGCTGAGGCCAGGCTGACAGTTGCCTGCCAGCAGCCACAGAACAGGCAGTAACATCGCCTGGCCGAAGGGCTACTGTGAACAACCCGGAGGTAAGGGGGAGCTGCAAGGGGATGGCAAAGAGGCTCCTGGTCCTGAGCAGGACCTGAAACTGCACCCTGCCGGGAGTGGGTAGTCTGGTGGGGCTCTCAGTGGCGCGGGAGCCCCAGGAAATGCCAGGCCAGTTATCACCCCGGTGAAAGGCGGGTCGGGGCACCTTAACCCCTAGCTCCCACCACCACCGGGTGGGTTACCCTTGTGTTGTTGCGGGGGGGCCCAGCGCCGAGAGGGCGCATTATCCTCGTAGGGAGCTCATGGAGTGTGAGAACCCCAGCACCAGTAAGGGCGCAACTTGTGGGGTGTGTAGTCCCCAGCCCTAGAGAGGGGCGTGTTGAGAAGCCCGAGTGCGGCTTCTCAACTGAAAAGCCATATAAGCTTGATGCCAGGAAAGAAGCCAGAGAAAAGGACCTCTTACCCTGCCCTAAGAAGGGCAATCATTTTGTTTGTTTTATTCTGGTTCTGGTTTGTTTGATTCTGTAAGCAAGGACTGAATTTTTATTAAAAAGGACTGGCTAGAGAGCCTTTTTGAAGTAAAGCCAGGCAGCAAGTTTACCAACCCAAGGCACTTAAAGGACCTGCTGAAGAGCCAAGCTAAAATAGGCAGCAGGCTCACTAACCCGCTTACAGCTCAGTGAGAGAGGTTTTTCCCTGGGAAGGAGAAGGAAACTCTAGGTTCTTTTCTCTGTTCCTAATACTGTTTATATTTGGTCTGTAAAATTAGCCTTTGGGAGGGAGGGGGGTAGACACAAAACAACTATTTCTTACTTCTTGAGCCTAACAACTTGGCTACTTGGGGGAAAAAGTGAGTGGGTCCTCACCTCACCTCTTTTTTTTGTAACTTTTCTGGTTAGTATTAAAGGCCAAAATGGAGGCACATTACAAAACTAGATGCACATATAGTTTTCCATGGACCTAAACTGGGTGATACGGGATCATAAATTCACAGATTGTAAGGCCAGAAGGGACCTTGGAAGATCATCGGGTTCAGCCCCCTGCACCAAGCAGGAAAGATAACTGGGGGTCAGGTAACCCCAGCAAGGTGACAATACCTAAGGGCCAATGAAAAGCCTAAAAGTAGAGCTGGATCTGTCTCACTGATTATACCTGTGCTTAAGGAAGCACCACTTACTTGGGTGTCTCAACAGTTCTGCTCCTCATAACATAAACAAGAACTTATCATTTCAAAGGTAAAGCTCTGAGACAACCTGAGAATGCCAGTAATTGAGAAATGGGATTATTTTATGTTTGGAATTGCACTTAAATTAAAAGAGAACAAAAGAATCTAATCAAAATCCATGACAAATAAGTGTATGCAGAAATGATAATAACAACAATACTGATGATAAACAATAATGATGATGGCGACAGCAATAACAGGTAGTTATAATTTTATTTTAGGGAGCACCTACGGCATGTGAGATACTTGCCAAATGGAAACAAAATCAAAGTCTGGTCCCTCTGCTGGCCCTTGATTGCACTGGCAGCTGCTCATGCAACCCTGTGCAGTCAGTGAAAACTGAAGATGTTCAGCCCTGCTAAGAACCAGTCCACATTTACTTTGGTGCACAAATAAAAATGCAGAGTTTGGAGTCTAACTTTAGGTGACTGAGTTTAAACTTTTTCCCTGAGGCACTAGTTAAACATTATATGAGGTGAGAGAAATTACTATAAAACCACCATTAAATAGTTTTGCTGTAATCCTTTTTAATAGGTTTGTAAAGGGCAAACCTCCTCCCCTGAGTACTGGGAAGGCTGTGCCTCTGAGATGTGTTGGGGAAGCTACTCCATAAAAGGTTATTAAGCAATCATGTTAAGAAATCTGCTTTAATAACAGCAAATGCCAAGGCTCAGGGATCCTGCAGTTAGCAGATACTGCAAAAATGATTTATTCCTTTTTATTTAATATGTTCCCATTTTTTACCTGATTTTTACCTACGGAAAGAGGCTGACAAGACCTGAGATCAGCTGAAATTACAGGGAAGGACTAAGACAATGATGACTGCTATTATTCAGGCACTGAGATTATGAAGAAAAAGAGGCATGCTAAACCACTCCATAAAACAGAGCTTTCCAAACTTTTCATGTTGGTGACACACTTTTTAGACATGCATCATTTCGTGACACAGTAATTCAGTTCCGGGGGAGGGGCCAAGGGAAGCAGACTCGAGTAAGGGAGCTCCGCGGTGCCCTTCCACAAAATTTTCTGCATTTCGCGCGACACACCTACACACTGTCGCCGACACACTAATGTGTCGCGGCACACAGTTTGGAAAACTCTGCCATAAAAAATTGAAAGTCAAGTAAGAATGGATACACTCTCACACACACACATATATATTCACACACACATATACATATACACACACACACACACACACACACACACGGACAATCTCATAGTGCATTAAAGTAATCTCATAAAGAAGAAATACTGGTACTTCTCTCACTTGGAACGGCAATTGAGTGGCTATGGAGAAGTGCAACATAGGTTACTTTAGGACTCTGCAGTATGGAAACAGTAGCATGAGGCAAACATGACATTGATGGACCTGATTGAATTAAGACTTGGAAAGCTCATTGTGATTTGTACTAGAGTCTGATATCCTTATAGGCAGAATCTAAGCCACTACTCATGACTTCTAGAGCTATAATATATTACACCAGATATGGTTTGGGATCTGTTTCCAAGTTACACATCACTACAGGGAAGATCAGCAGTAGTAATCAACCGGAGATCCCTCTATAGAACTGAAAAACTGCTACCATTAGGGTATTCTTTTGGAGGAGAAGCAACTCCTTTGGTTCTCCTCAGCAGCCAAGAGTTTTTTCCTCTACCGGCAGCCCTTGACTTCCAAAATTTTGAGTTACAACATTTTGCATTCACAACATTTATAAATTGACACCCTGTTTCAACTTTCTGACATCAATTTTGACTTTACAACACTTGAGTCAATGCCATGCCATGCTAGCAAAAAAGTTTGCTGTGTCACCCACCTCCCTGGAGAACATCTGTCTAAACTTCCTTGGACACTTTCTTTAAGAAAGCAGACAAGACTCTATAAAAACCTGCAGCCAAGACTCCTCAGAAGACTCCAGCCAAGAACCCTTAAAAAAAGCCAACCAAGAACCCTTCAAGAAGTCCAGCAAAGTCACCTCACAGAAGTCTTTTGAAATCAGTAAGATTGCTATTCACAATATAAATACATTAACGTAGTTATATTACTCATCTATAATTGATTGAGTACAAAATTCTGGGTTATGTCTGGTGAAAATACAGTATCAGGCCTTCGTTCAGGAACCAATCCCTCATTAATAGCATTGTTTCCTATGGGAAAATCAGTTCTGAGTTGCAACCTTTCAACTTAAGACACGGTTTTCAGGAACCAATTGTGTCATAAATCCAAGGACTGCCTATATCTTTCTCCTAACTATTGACACGTGGGTATGTCAAATCAGTTATATTTATGGGCAGTCTTCTTTTTGTGTTATAATTTTAAATCTATTAAACAAGTGCCCAGAAGACTGGATATCCACTTATTTCTCTAGGTTAGAAATCTGTCAGAAGAAAAACAAAATTTAGGTGGTTTTGAAAAGCATTTATCCTACATTATTTTTTTTTCCCATTAAGTGTCCATGAACTTGAATAAAACACCAAAACTACAGATACTTTAACAGATTTTCACAAAGTTAATTCATAGTTTATTACCATTATTTATTCTTATTCAAAAAATGGTCTCAGTACTATTCACCATTCATTAAAAACAGTTCATTTCCCTTGGCCTTTATTCATTGCTTAATAGTCCTAATGAACTTAATGTAGCAAGTGATGTAATCAGACAAAAGAACTGTAAGAGCAATTTCTGCCACTGTAAGCACAATCATATTTGATTAAGGATTTAGCATTAATGAAGGCACTGGTTAACTGCTATAAACCCAAAATACTGCCTAGTTAAGAGCAGCACATTCCTTTTTTTCCATTAACACAAGTAGAAATCTGTGTTAGCTTTCTCTGCTGCCCATGATGTTTGCTTGACAGAACAAAAGGGGTCCTTAAAACTACCAAAGAGAGTTAGTGATAAGATAGTAAGTTAGCAATGGGTTCCCATCAGGCCTTGCTCATGATCCATCTGTTGTGAAAACAGCTATAGTTGTCTGCTAATTGTGGTGCTTTTGAAAGTAACAGGTGAAATTAGCATTCCAAACCAGTGATAAAAAAGAGTTGTAAGTTGGGGGTATAATCATTAGTTAAGTATCTATTTTCCTTTACAGACAGCTCTTGAAACATCACAGTCCATGAAGGGTGGGTATCTCTTTTTGATGTTACCATTCCCCATGGATTTAGTTTAGCATTTTATTGTGCATGCAACGTATGTGTGGATGCAACATCCTCTTTTAAATCTGTGCAATGCATTATCAATTGATGTATAAAATATTCTAGTCCATAAATTCTTTCCTTCTTCGAGGAAGACCTCCATAATCCATTTGAAGTCTTAAACACCCGGGTGTCCCTTTCTCCTTATTTTAAACTCCTTCCACTTTTGAGGTCTTACTGACAGGTCATTGCCCTTACAATCATGAAAGACAAATCACTTTCCTTTAGGCCTTTCCAGTTTATTGGTTTACTGAGCACTCCCTTGTTGGGGAACTCAGACCATTCCCTCCTCATGCCACTGAATGTCCTACATTAGCACTGCTTGTGCAAGATGACTTTTTTTTTTAATTGGTCGAGTCATCTTTTAATGGGGGAGTTTATCAAGATGTCTGCTGTGCAAGTTGCAATACAACACACTTGATTACTGAACATCTCTGAAATTGCAAAGAGTACTTTCATCTACCAACTGCCAACTTCAGGGACATCTAAGCAGATAATCTCCAAAAATAAGCATCTGGGGCAACATTGGTTCAATCTGGTTTGTTTTTCAAACTATATTTGATATTGTTTAATACTGTCTATCATCTATTGTTCTATTGTCTTCTGTTCAATTTGGAAGATATTTTTGTATTTGATTTGAAAAGTCACTCAGCAAGTGTTTTGTTTTATATTATTTATTATGTTAAAAACATAAAAATATCGAACGGCTAAGTCACTTCAACTTAAACTAAACATGCAATGAAAAAGTCTTGTAAATCAAAACTTCATAAGTCTAGAAAATGTTCTAGTAAACTGCAATTAATATATGCATATATACAGATATGCATTAAACCTTTATATACACATGTGCATGTGTATGTGTACACACATTGTAATGAATTATGTTGAGCCTGATTTTCAAGAGTTTTTATTCAGAGAAAACCTGACAGATGTATCTGTTCGGACCACTGTTTTTGAGAATTAGCTGTATCCTGCAACGGCACTTACTGTGCTGTTAAAAAAAAGAGTGATTTCTTTTTGCAGGAGGAAATGTTAAAAAGATACCCCTCAATCAATATAAACAAAAAGGTTTAGCTAGTTGTTTGCTAGCATCTGGTCCAAGTTCTTTTATGATTGTGCAATACAGCAGGGAACATAGGATGAAAGGAGAATTCGCTGTTTTCTAGAAAAATCTTCCCTTTTTTGATGCCATCTACTCCTCCAACTTCTGTAGTGTTGCCTCAATGCCTCTGAAGAAATAAATGACCTCTGAATAAAATAATGTTCATAATAATGTATAGTTATAAAAGATTTTAAAATTCCTATATAGGTAATTCAGGGGGAGGAAAAAACAAAACAAAAAAAAAATGACAATAATACGATGCAGATCATAAACCTGACTAGAGTTTAAATCACATGAAGAAGGCATAATCAGGAACAAGCACTATTGTGCTGTACTACTAAAGAATTATAATTATATATTATATATTACAAGTAGCGAACAGCATGAATTAGCCTGGGGAGTTATCCTGAGGGGTTTGTCAAAGAAAATCCATCCCTGATACCTGGGGATCCAGGTTTTCCGTTTGCAATGGAAAAACATGGTAAAATGTGGATTTTCATATTTTAAGGAGAAAAAACAAGATTTTCTCATTGAAAGGAGAAAAACACGAGAAACAGTGGGTTTTCCCTTGCAGGCCAGCAGAGTTCCAGCCTGCAAGGGGTGGAGGGGAGTGGGAGGAGGGCGATCAGGCTGGGGGTGCCATGTGCATACACACACATGCACACAGTCGCCAGGCATCCTGGAGAGCAGATCACGTAGATAAGCTGGGGTGGGGGGCGGGGATTGAGGCCCCCATAGTGAGGGAAGTAGTTGGGCAGGGCTGGGACTGCTGCCCAGCCTGGGCAATGCATGGGGCTTGGGGCCCACAGCTGGAATATGAAGCCGCAGGGCCCCAGTGGAGATTGGGACAAGACCATGGGAGGCTTCTACATGCGCAGGGGGAAAGGCTCCCCATCACTGTGTACACTCCCGGGTGGCCTGAGGGCACACGCCCCACCCAGATTTGTGCATGGGGTGAGGAACAGCTGTGGGCTCGGCCCCCCACCATGATGCCGTGTCCTCTAGGACTCATGGCCCAGCAGCTGGGACCTGGTGTGGCAGGGCAGTGGGGCAGGGGAGGTTTGTGCTGCCGCTGGGAGCCCCACACAGCTATGGCAAAGTGCCCTCTGCCCACAGCAGGGGTGGTGGTGTGGAGTTGTGCCCCCCACTGCTACTGGGTGGGCTGGGGGCACCTCACCATGGCAGTGAGGAGCTCCCAGCAGTGGCCCAAGCCTCCCTGCCCTGCTCTGCCCTGCCAGATCCCGCCCACTGGACTGTAAAGGCCCCAGGGGGAGGGCAGCAGGGCAGGGAGTCCAAGCCCACAGTGGGCAGCCTGTATCACCCTACATGGGCCCTGATCCAGCCATGCCATCCATGCGGGAGGGGGAGCCAGACTGTTCTGCCACAACAGCTGTCATCCCCTGCTGGCAGCAGCTGGGAGTCAGATGCTACTGGGGGGTCAGGGGGCTGTGGACCCAAGTCCCTGACAGCTGGGGGCCCCCTCTGGCAGTGCTGGGGGATGTGGGTGGGGAATGAGGGGCACCAACAGAGCCCAGGGGGCTGTGGGTTGGGAATGAGGGGCAATGGGACCAGCATGTCAGGGCTGCTCACTGCCACAAAGCAGTGGTGCGGGATGGCCACAGTTGGACCCACATCTTGGTGACTGAAAGGGGCAGGGGGAGCTTGAGCTCTGATTTTCCATGATGAAAAACCCAAAATCAAACTCCAAAATGTATAGGTATTTAGAATTTACTTAATTATAGTGACCGAGGCACTGCTAGGCTTCCAAACTGCTTTAAAATTGTAAATATATCAATAAAACAGTGTGTTCAAGTGATACACACACAACAACACACACACACACACACACACCCCCCCCCAGAGTGGCATTTCATTTTAATCGTGGACTTTCGGGTTTTTAAATAAGAGAATTTGTGATTTTTAAACAGATAAAACCAAGATCCCGGCTGATAATAAAGCTAGAAAACCAATCTAAAACCAAATTTTCTTGGGTTATAGCTGAGCAGCAGAGATCTCAAGAAAAGTAACAAACAGCAGGCACATTTTCAATCAATACTTAACGGACTGCACCTGGCTGGGGTCACATGACCCCAGCACTTTTTCCTGCCAATGGCAGGGGGTCGGACTCGATGATCCTTTGAGGTCCCTTCCAACCCTCGCATCTATGAATGTATGACTGTATTCATCAGGTCAACATTGAAGTGTGTGGAAAAACCTGTATTAACCACAAAAAAAGGCTTAAAATTGTCAGACTTTTTTTTTTACATTAATAATGCAATAGTTCTAACTTTTTACTTGAAACCATCAAAAGCATCTAAAGTGCAAATACCATACTCTCCAAATTAGGAAATTATTTAAACTGTTTCCAGCATTCTACGATAAGGTAATTTGGTCCATTACTGTGGTCTCGACAAAAAGGTACCAAAAAATACTTTTTCTAGTGAATTTAATGCAAATTGTTACAAATGCTGTTCTTTCTACATTATCTTTTAAAAAAAAAAAAAAAATTGAAGTAGAAATGGACTTGTTTTTTTCTCACCTTCCAGACTTGATTGTCATCCCTTAGTGAAGATAAATTACTTTATTATTTTCAGAATGTCTGCTGAAAATCACTGAATTTTAGTTGCAGTTGCAGAAGATGTTCTTGTTTGACAAAGTGCATTACTACCTCTCACTGACACAGCGATTGAACTTAAAATCATTTACAGAACAAAAGGAACAAGAAAAATTAAAACCATAGCATTAATTCAAAGCAAAGCATCCAAATAATAATAAGAACTCTAAGTATCTCTATTTGCTTTAATTACTTAGACCTTTAAAAAAATCCATAATCCTAATCAACCAAAAATGTTGATCAAAAAGTCCAGTCTTGTAAGACACATACATAAAATTACATATTCCCTATTAACCAATTAAGACTAGATTAACATAATTTTATTATCCATTTTCATTAAAAATAAATAATGTACTATATTCTGAAGAACACTATAGTGAACTCACCAGTACATGGGGTGCTGCAAATCACATGAACTCTCTGAACTTGGAAAAATGTGTCACCTGCAGTTGTCTACATGTTATAGAGAGAATGAAATCTTGACCTCAGTGACATGGATGAGAATTTTGCCACTCACTGAGAGAACCAGTGATTACCAAGATGACTTTGTACTGTCTTTAAAAAACATAGAAACTCATGGGACCAAAACTCTTACCACTGTAGGCAACTTACAGAGCACCCATTTCCAGTAGGCTACAGCACCCTCTCGGTCTGCCCCTTCTTCCCTTTGGGAGGAAGAGCATATGCCCTTTTTCTCAAACCCTGCTCTTTCCACTTGCTTCACCCTCCATCACTCTGCTATTTAACATTGGGCCCAGAGCTTCCTTGGTCTTAAATTTTTGGAAGTTCTTGCTATTTCTTGATTGCTCCTACCAAGCTTTCCATTGCCCGTATGCTTTCCTTTGGCATCATTTAGAAATGCAAAATTATTACAAGGGGGAAAAGAGCATGGCATACTTTCTCCACAGTTCTTCTACTGGCTTGCATGTGTGTGCATATATTGGGACTCTAAGTCCTAAATCCAGATCCCTTTTAGGCACGCAATCTGCTGAGAAATGAAAGATATAGATTCATATTCCTTTGCCTGGTAGCTGGGAGGGAGGGGCTGGAACCTCCTATTCTATGTAGAATAGGGGTCTCCTATTCTCTACTCTTCTTCCCCACTCCCAGGTGCTGATTGTGTTATTTCTGCAACACATATGTACCATACGCCTGCAAGCCAACAGAAGAACTGCAGCAGAAGAGCCGGATGGAAATAATTTTAAGCAACCAGATGAGAAAAAAAAAAAAAAAGAATAGAAGGATAATGATACCAAAATATGTAATTGGCAAGTCGACTGAAATAAATTATTATAAAAATAATACTTAGCTTATTGCCAAAATGGCAAACTACAGAAGATCAGAAGATGTACATGCTTTGCAGCTGTCACCTCACTGATAACATTTTCAGAAAAATGAATATGTAATTAAAATACTGTGTGGTGATGGTCCTTCCATCTCACAAAGGAAAATTATCTGGAGGCAAAAATAATAATAATAATAATAATAATATTGAAAATTAAAAAAAATCAGAGTTCATATGATTTATGGCCTTACCCTCATCTACTGACATGGGCAGCAAGTTAAAAAGTACAGATTTACAGAACTTGAATTCTCCTCAAAACAACTCCTTCCTTGAAAGCTGTCCGATGAACTGCACTGGTATACAAGAGGGGCTCAGCTGAACCTTTAAAGCACAATGCGGCAGTGCACTTGCAGTGCCTGCCACTTTAAGGGCTGAGTCAGGCAGCCAGCAAGCGCTTGATTGCAGCAGCCATTTTAGAATGCCGGCTGCCTATAAAAACACAAAAGTTTGCTGCTGCCAGCCAGGCAGAAACACCACCTACTTAAGCTGCATGTAACATCTAGCAGGTAGGAGCTAGAGGCTCTTGGTCCTGGGCATGATCTAAAATTGCACCCTGCCGGGAAGGGTGGCCTAGTGCCGCTCCTGGTGGTGCAGGAGTCCCCAGGAAATGCCAGGCCAGTTACCTCCCCGGTGAAAGGCAAGGAGGGGTGTGTTTACCCCAGCCCCCATTTTCGGATCGTCCTTGGAGGCAGTAATGGGACGAGGCACAGCTGTGGCCACCTGAGCCCATGAGTGGGGTGTAAGACCCTGGGGAGTGGGAGTAGTGGGGCCAGGCATGGCAAGCAGAGTGCCATGTGAGCCCAGCAGGGATGCGAGATCCTGGAGACCCCAGAGGGGGTAGTGTAAAGAGCGTAGTGTGTGGCTCCACACAAAGAAGGGCTGAACAGGAGTAGGCCTGAAGGGCTGTGCATGAGAGGGGCTGAGTAGGGCTGAATGAGAAGTGGGCCTGAAGGGTAGTCCCAGGGGCGTGTTGAGTAGAACTGAACTGGGAATAAGACTGAAAGGCAGCACAAAGGCCAGCCCCATGCACAGTCAATCATGAAGATGAGAAGACCCCAGGGTGGGGCATAGTATAGAGGCCCTAGAGGGGGTGTAGTAGGAACCCCATGTGTGGAGCAGAGGCCAAGGCAGGGTGGTGGATGCCTGAGGCCATAGTTTGGGCCAGAGGCTGAGTAAGGGGCTGAGACAGAGAGTTAAGGGCAAGTCCTGACCCTGATAAGTCCTCCGCTGCAAGGAGACCAAGTGTGGGACGAAAGTAAAACCTACTGCTCCAAGAAGGGAGTGAGAGTCTCTGTGAGACCTGGGAGCACCAGTTGTGGTGCTGGTTATGATTGCATCATGTGGATGCCATCTGCGAGGCATGGGTTGCAGTGTAGAGAAGGTCGGAGCCGCAGACAGTCCCCCCAGAATTGGGGCAGGTAATGAGCAGTCTCCCGCATTTAATATCCGTTTATGGGAACTGCAAAGTCATGGCAGGTGAGACAGGGTAGATTGCCCCATAGAGACTGGTGGGCGGGCTGACCTGGGACTGGGCCCCAAGCATGCCCCGTGTCACACACAGGTTACGTTCGGAATGATTGTGCCACACCTCAACCAGCTATTGCATCTCTTCTATGTCCTGACACAAAGGTGGAATGGATGTGAGAGGAGGACCACAGACTAGCAGATTAGAGCCACGGGGTGTTCAGCAGCTTTGGAAATTCTTTGAGTATCTAATGCTGCAAAAGCATGAATGAATAAATGATCTGAATACTGAGAACTTCTGAGGGGTGCAGAAGATAATGAATAAACACTGAACATTTAAGACTTCGACAACCACTATTTATAAAAATCAATATCCCTGGCCAAAAAAAAAAAAGCATCTATGCAGAAACATTCGATGCTCCGTGTGAAAATTCTGCTATGCAGGTGTTTGCACTGTGGGCATTCTTTATGGTTTCTTTCATTTTAGTGAGATTATGTGTATCATGGGTTAAAGTGATATAAACTGCTCATATTTTTGCACAACCATGCGTTGTGGATACTGATGCCGCCTTATTGCACTGTATTTAGAAACAATTAGGATGCCATCTGCGCTAGAATATAAGATGTGTTTGCTTGAATCACAGTTAAACATAACCCTTCCCATATACACTAAGTGCTACCAAAAGGCCGTGTTCCAAACTATTTTACAGAATAGGCTAATGTTATAAACGATAACAAACCCAAGTGCAGTTTTACCTAAGCCATTATACAGAGCTCGTTCTTACAAACCTTTATGTACACAAATAGATCCATGGAAATTTAGGGGATTGAATCACTTGGATAACAACCGGTCATGTGTGTAAGATTTTGGGGTACTACAACAGTGCTTTTTTGCTATGGCCCAGGTCCACTCCATGCTAGTCCATAAACCCGTAGAGAAACCAGGCTACTGCCTTTTTGGAAAAGGCCCTGTTTAAAAAGTTATGACTAACTCTAATATGGATGTGGCTACAAACTTCAGTTACAATAAAATGGAAATCTGTACCGACTTCTTTAAGAACAGGAAATATTTGAGCATGGCTCAGTATCCCTGAGCTTCTTATAAATGACTAACAATGAAGTTCAGATCAGATAGCAAAAAACTCATTAAAATTCTAAACACTTAAGATTGAACTTGCAATCAACTGTTCTGGCATCCTTCATGATAAAAGCAGATCGAATCATATTAAACATGAACATTTTATATTTTCCTGATAGCATTCACATTTAGTTCTGAGTATATTAGGGTGTTCCTTATGAATACCCTAGCCTTTCATGTTAAATTTCCCATTTAAAAGCTTTTTTGGTTGAGTTAAAACAGTTTTTAAAAGTTTGACTATGAAATCAGCTCATACAGTATCAGGACCAAAATCCCTATGAGGACAATTTTTCAAAAATAGTGCATGTATCTCACAAAATGATAGCAACAATTTTAAGAATCAGAGTTCAGCTCCATTTAATACAACTCTATAGATGAAATATAGGAAAGCCATATGCAGTCTACAGGGTCCTTCACATTGCTGTTTTATTGTAGTGCGTGTCATAAAATGGTGAGCATTCTTCGTGCCAGAATCAAAAGCTGTCCAAAAGTAAAAAGCAATGTCATGTCACACTTTTGTAAAGAACACAATAGATAATTAATTAAAATATTTAATATTTTTGTTTGTTTTTTTTTAATGTAACAGTTTACAATTCAATAAGTCAAAAGACAGAGGGAATGGTTGATATCAGAAACAGGAAAAGAAAATATATTTATATGCCACACTGATCCCTTTGCCACTGCAAAGAAGACCCTGATAAAATATTCATAGGATTTTGTTCAGTCTGCTTTAAAATCTCACATATGAAGTGTCAAATGAAAGACAGAGATGACAAGAAAAAAAGTTAAGTGTCAATAATGTGCGAGTATAAGGGAGGAAGTAGTGTTTGACCACAGCTGAAGATAAGATATAAAAGTGGTTAGATTTATGTTTCAGATTTCTGAATACAGTACATCAAAATAACAGACAAACCAAGAGCAGGAACTACGACAAGAGGGGAGAGAGAGATGACAAAAGAAAGCAGTCATTTTGCAAAGTTTCAGCAACCCATGTACTCTAGCTTTTTCTATTTCTGAGTACACAAGGAGAGATGCTCAACGGTGTTCGCACACAGCATCAGAGAAAAGATATGAAGGATACACATTAGAATAAACCAGGTAAACACAATATTGGGCAGATTAATCACCAGCTGTGAACAAGTGAACATGATTTATGTCAAATTTGTATTTCAATGGCACTGCTAGTTGGAATGAATCTGGCGCACACGCACATACGTGAATACAGAGTCTAGCAAACTTCAAAGGTATCTGTGCATATGCAGTGATGCCCATCTGGAATTTTGGACTAAGAGTTATCACTTCAGTCCTTTGTCTACGTCAGTCATTATTCCATCTAAAAGAAAAAAAGATATGCTTTCTATCTACAAGGACCATTAGATGATAGCTGGATGGCAGTGAATCTTGTAGCCTAAACCTCGAATAACAGGAAATGAATTAACCCACTCCTTGGGACCATGGTATACAGTTCTCAGCTGATCTGTGGATTACACAAGTCCCGCACGCAAGGGAACCGCACTGACTACAGTGCAGCTCCATGGTCTCCTTTCTATAGATTTATAGATGCTAGGGCTGGAAGGGACCTCAATGGATCATCAAGTCTGACCCCCTGCCAGTGGCAGGAAAAAGTGCTGGGGTCATGTGACCCCAGCCAGGTACTTGTCCAGTCTCTTCTTGAAGACCCCCAAGGTAGGGGAGAGCACCGCCTCCCTTGGAAGCCCATTCCAGATTCTGGCAACCCTTACTGTGAAGTTCTTTCTGATATCCAACCTAAATCTACTCTCTATCAGCTTGTGGCCATTGTTTCTGGTTATTCCAAGGGGTGCTCTGGTAAACAGAGCATCTTCTATTCCCTGCTGCCCTGCTCCCCCATCCCCGCCCCCCAGTGAATTTGTATACTGCCACAAGTTCCCCCCTCAGCTTTCTCTTATGGAGGCTGAAAAGGTCCAGGTCCCTTAGCCTTTCCTCACAGGGCCTTCCCTGCAGTCCTCTAACCATACAAGTGGCCCTCCTCTGGACCCTCTCAAGGTTGTCCACCTCCTTCTTGAATTGCGATGCCCAGAATTGGATGCAGTACTCTAGCTGTGGCCTGACCAGTGCTGCATAGAGGGGAAGCATCACCTCCCACTGCCTGCTCGTGATGCACTTACTAAAGCATGACAAAGTGCAGCAAGCTCTGCTAATTACTTTGTCACATTGATGACTCGTATTCATCTTGGAGTCAACAACTACTCCGAGATCTCTTTCTGCTGCTGTGATGCTGAGGTCATCCCCCAGCCTATAGGTGTGCTGGTGATTCCCTCTCCCTAGGTGCAACACATAGCACTTGTCCTTGTTGAACTGCATCCTATTGTTCTCTGTCCACTTCTCTAACCTGTCCAGGTCCACCTGAATTCAGTGTTTGCTTCGCCCCAAAGTTTGGTGTCTTCTGCGCATTTGGACAGAGTGCTTTCCACGCCCTCATCCAGGTCACAGATGAAGATATTGAATAGCACCAGCCCAAGGACTGAGCCTTGACAGACCCTACTGCCCACATCTTTCAAGGCCAATACCGGCCCGTCCACCACCACTCTGTGTGCATGAAACTTAAGCCAATAGGTTCCAACAGATCCCAATGGGTCCCAGGTCATAACGGTCAGTAGTTAACACAGTAAGTGGAAGTCATTTTATCTTCACAATCTCTATTTCAAAACCCAGGGCACAATTTCTCCAAAGTCCACTTCTGAAATGCACAATGAAATGAAATGCTGCTGCAAGTAACATGAAGTGTGCATCCTCCAAAGTGTTCAAGATACACAGATCCCCTGGGATCCTG